>NC_043019.1:22372311-22437311 GCF_006345805.1 Octopus sinensis | reverse complement strand
TGTCAACTTGTTGCAAAGACCCTCATTGTTATAATTATATATATATATATATATATATATATGTAAAGTTAATCCAAACAAGAAAACAAAAACAAAAAAACAACAACGCAAGGACATGGAACAAATAAAGTATTATTGGACGCTCAGGAAAGAAGGGAAGAAGGAGGGTTTGACGTTTCGAGCGGAGCTCTTCGTTGGAAACATAGGAGAAGGGAAGACAGGGGAAAAAAAATCGCTAGTGATACAGACGAGATATATATATATATAATATATATATATATATATATACATATACTCACATCCACACACATTTATGTACAAATGCATCAATGTGTGTGTGTGTATCACCTGCTTTCCATGCTAGCATGGGTTGGATGGTTTGTGAGGACCCTGCACCAAACTTCTTTGTCTGTTTTAGCAGGGATTTTATGACTAAATGCCCTTCCTAACACCAACCACCCAGCAGAATACACTCAATTCTCTTTTTGCATGGTTTTGAAATAACATGGTCCAACAAAAAGAACTGATTATTTTTTTGTACTGTTTTTTTTTTTATTTTAACACAGTTTAACCCTTTTGTTACCAACCCGGCTGAAACTGGCTCTGGCTCTGAGTCCAAATATCTTGTTTTCGTAAGTTTTGAATTAAAATCTTCCACCAAACCTTAGTCACAATTAATGTTCCTAACACTAGCTGAATGATAACTAAGTTATTTTACTAAATTCTTTGTTATATTTAAAGTAAATGAAAGAAACACAGAGCATCTCAAAATAAATACAGTAACGAAAGGGTTAAACATCTGTCCTTGTGTGACCACTAAATTTATTGCAAGTGGCAAATAAACAATTAAGTAATATCAATCAATTATAATTTACAAAACACCGAAACTCTACGTAACATGATTAAGTAACAATTTAGCAAAATAAAAGATAGAATCCAATTTATTTTTTCTATATAGTGATCCCTCACTCTCCGGTGTGAGCGGGACCTATGCACTGTACATACCTCTGGCTGCGCATAACTGCTACATCAGACAGCGCATGGTGGCAGTTATCAGCATCAGATGTAACATGAAAGACATATCGCGTTTCATCCTCTGCATGCTGGAGATCAATTTGGCCAGAATGTGTAAAGCCTAAAAATTGCGTATCGAATACTCTCTCTTTTACTCTTTACTCTTTTACTTGTTTCAGTCATTTGACTGCGGCCATGCTGGAGCACTACCTTTAATCGAGCAACTTGACCCCGGGACTTATCCTTTTGTAAGCCCAGTACTTATTCTATCGGTCTCTTTTTGCCGAACTGCTAAGTAACGGGGACATAAACACACCAGCATCGGTTGTCAAGCAATGCTAGGGGGACAAACACAGACACATAAACACACACACGCATATATATATATACATATATATGGCGGCTTCTTTCAGTTTCCATCTACCAAATCCACTCACAAGGCTTTGGTCGGCCTGAGGCTATAGTAGAAGACACTTGCCCAAGGTGCCACGCAGTGGGACTGAACCCGGAACCATGTGGTCGGTAAACAAGCTACTTACCACACAGCCACTCCTGCGCCCTATATATAAATAGGAATGAATTACGTTCTGATAGCATCACTTTGTTACATCAGATTGGCAGAGAAGGTTTTGAAGATTTAACAATTGAAGATATTGCAGGATTAACAATTAACAAAGCTCCTAATGAAGAACAAATTATAGACAGTATTTCAGAGAATGTATATGATTCCACGTTAGTTTATAGTAGTGATGATGAAGAATTGGTTCCACTGTCTGCAAATACAATTCCAGAAGGCCTCCGAATAGCCAATAAACTTGGAAATCATTTTCTTAGAAATGATAGCAATGTTGAACAAGCTGTGCGATTCCAATGTGATTTCAAAATGATTATGGCACGTTATGAAGAATCGTATAAAGAACTAACAAAAACAAAATCACAGCATCTGATAACTGAACTCATATTCAAAACCAGTGAAACAAAAGAAACACAAGATGTTAATTTTATTCAAGATACACATGAAATATATTGCCAACAAATATCTCTAGTGACGAGTGATTTTGCACCATCGAAAAACAACAGAAAACAGGCATGTTTACTGTTTAGTAGTGACACTGAATGAGTATGTATGTATGTGTGTGTGTGTGTGTGTGTGTGTATGTATGTTTGTATGTATGTATAAATAAAAAATACAACTTGTATATGAAAATTAACATTCTTTTATTAAATATATTTGAATGAAACCTATCTATTACGTTCGCTATTTTCCAGTAAATATCGGTGCTTTGTACCATTTATTTACTTTTATGTATAATTTTACCCTCACGGGCTATCCTTTACTGGAAGCAATACTATCGTATTGCATTACTATTTTCATTGAAACTTCTTCACTGTTCTCGTTCTGTTAACGTCTTGGCGTTCAGACGAGTGTACTGGCATAGATGTGGCAACATTTGAAATATTGTTGAGGTTTATGCAGCTGATGAGGATAAATCAAATATACGTTTAGCAATCATATTTTGAAAAATCCGAAACCGGTACTGCATTATCCGTTATCTAGGTTTTTCATTTTTCAGATGTTCTTCCTAGCGGTAAGACAATTTTTTTCATGTTTGTTGCACACACGCATCTTTACTAGTACATACGCAGTGAAGCTATACATTAGCGTCGTATTTATTATGTTCGCTATTTTCCAGTAAATATCGGTGCTTTGTACCATTTATTTACTTTTATATATATATATATATTTCAAAGGAATTCAAACTGTCTGTTTTTTTATGTTTTATTTATATTCTTTATAATATTAATGTAGAATATAGAATATATAGTATATATAGTGTAAAATGAAATGAAGTATTGATTGTCTTATTGAATAGATGAAATATTGAATATCAAATATTAAGGGACTAGTATACTTTCTTGCATTAAAGCCGTCTTCAAGGTCCCAGGTTGGGACAGGAGTGTTTCATATATATATATATATACACACACACACACACTTATATACATATATGGTATTTGTCTGCTCCTTATGCAGAGTCTGACCACCTCTTGTACTTACACCTTAGATCTATTATGCCATCTGATGCGGCTTTTTAAACCAGACAATGTTTTGAAAAGATACCCACATAGATTGCATATGTGATTTGGACAACTAAGAGCTGCAGTTAAGTTCTGATCTTTGTGGATCTTAAAATGTCTTTTGAGGCCTCCGTTAGATTTGTAGACCTTATGGCATACATAGCATTGAAAGGTACACACACATACATAGATATGGATATATATATATGTCTGTATTCTGTCTTTTTAATTTCATAGTTCCAAGACTGGTTACTGGTGCTAATCACCAAATATTTCTTCTGATTCTATGTGCTTTGAATTTAAATCTTACCGAGGTCAACTTTGCTTTCTATTCTTGTTGTGGGTCAACTGAAATAAGTACTAATCCAGGTTGATTTGATTAGTGTAAGTGCTAGAGGATCTCGGGCTCAATGCCTTGTGGTATTTGATGCAACTGAAAAGAGAGAAAAGAGATGGTGATGATGAGGTATGAGGGGTGTACCCCCAAGGTACAAAAAGGTGAGTACAGGAGAAGACAGGGTCAAAGGATCAAATAGGATGGAGAGGTGGGTAGGCAAGTCGATGGGAATAAAAGAAAATAGGGGTGGGCCAATGAGAAAGAGTTGATAAGTGACTACAAAAAAAAGGAGGTAGGAGGAAAATATAATAGAATAGAATAGATGAGAAATAGGGAAATCAGGTGAAGTGTGAGTGTATGAGTGTGAGAATGAGTGGGATAAGCAGTGAAAGAAATGGATGTCAGAGATACATAGGGTGGAAACAGTGAGTGTTGTAAATAGAATATCTTGTAAATAGAAGCAAGGGATCAAGACAACGTCATTCATAATTTGCTTTTTATTGTACATTAGAAGAAAATAATGATATCTCGAGGTAGATTATTATTATTATTATTGTTAGTGTTATTATTATTGTTGTTATTATTATCATCAGATATGTGTAGATAAATGCCGAACTTTAGCTTCCAATTGGAAGAGGTGAACATCATCTGCTCCGGGCACAAGTGTTCGCATAGCGTCGGCCAAGTTGAAAAGGTAGTCACGATTGCGGCCGCTGCGTCCTTCAGCCTCAGCTATCTGTTTGGCCATTTCGTCCATTGATGCTGGGCCGAGGAAGAATGGGTTGTCTTCGGTCCCAATGTATAAGGTCAGCTCAAAAGGGCTCTTGTTTTCAGTACTGATAGGATGGAATTGCACAGTGACTGATTTGTATCCGCCTTTCTCCCTGTAGTCCAAATGGTTGCGTACACTCTCTGCATCTTCTGAAGCAATCTCATAGGCAACTCCCCACACGATAGCCTGTGGAAAAGAAAGAGAAGTTAAAAACACAACATTAAACAAACAAATTTCCTAGCTCCTACTCACCATCATATATTGTTGCTTTCAGTAAACAAACACTTGATATAGTAATGTAGACTTATGGGCAAGTAAAGAAAACCCTAGAGAAGCAAAGGGTCAGAGGACGCTTTCTGTCTTCTCCCATCTTTATCATTTTTGTATCATAATCATTCGCCTCATCAATGTCTGTGTCCAGCCCGCAAAGCTACATTATCTATGTGCTGCCTACATGGAAAATTTAATGAATAAAAGTAAAGAAAACCCTAGTGTTGCTTGTGCCATGATAAAATGCATTTAGTACATTGTAAAGTGGTGGGCAAACAAGTGAAAATGACAAAGGGTTTGAGAGGATCTTTTGGTCTTGTCAAGGACATGACAACCCTTCTATTGCTGGTGCCACAGTAAAAATATACCCAAAGGCAACAACTATTTCTTAGTCACAAAGCTTTTACTGTTGCTGCTTTTGGATGGGGTGAGTTTACAGAGTCATTACAGTGTGGGTTACAATGCTTCATGTTCTTTGTTCCAACTCTCTGCAATCTGAGTTCAATCCTGTTGAGGTCAACTTTGCTGTTTATCTGTTCAGAGTCAATAAAGACAGTGGATTAGCAAAACTATTAGAAAGTTGAAGCAAGATACCTTGGTATATTTATTCCAGCTCTTTGTTTTCTGACAGCAACGCCTGTGACAACACTGGTGCCAAGTGTATCAGACCAGCTTGGTAGTTTTTCCTTTGGATAAAAATTTGTAATGTGGAGAGGAGAGAAACTTGCCTCAATGAGCAACTGCTAGCTTTGCCTCTCAAAATATCTTGCCCAGGACTGTACATAGATGTAGATGGGTGGTCGACCTTCACCAATAAAAGCTGATATTGTAAGTGTTGGAGAACTTCTCCAAGCATGAGGGCACTATTGTCACATAATAGAGGACCATGTCTTGCTATGCATTTCAGTTTTGGCTTGATTTCTCTGACTGGGTGCCTTTCTTATCAATCACCAAACACCTTACAGATTGAACTGGGTATATTTTATTGTAGCACCAGCCCCAGAGGAGTTGTCATGTCCTCAGCAGGACTAAAAGATTCTCTCAGTCTCGTGTCATCTTCACTCATCTGCTAATCATTTTACAACGTACCAATTGCATTTTAGCATGGCACCATCAATACTAGGGTTGTCCTTACTTGCTCATAAGATTAAAGGATGCACATGACTCTATTAAGTGACTGTCCACTCAAAGCAATAATCTGACTGAGAAGGTGAGAAGAAGTTAAGAAGTTTGAGCAATAAAAGAGAACAGGTCAAAACGGAGTCCCATGTTGGTGCTATGTTTGTGCATAGGTGTATGGCTGTAGTAACTTTTTCAGTATTTTCTAGAATATGGAACTGGGGTATAAATGGATTCTTAGATAGGTTGATACCAAAAGAGTTCAAGACCTTATAATGGCAATCTGCAAACAATCATATGCTTCATAAAATAAAATGCAGGGTTTTTTTTTCTTTTTCAAAGACAGGATAATATAAAACTATAGAATAATAATTAAGTTGGTATAAATATGGTTAATGGAAGAAGTATTAAAAATTCCAATTAGTAATAATTATGTGGTTAGACAAACAGATAGTTAAGTAAGTTAGTCTTAATATAATTAACAAAGAGAGCACTAAAAAGTTAATTAAATATAATTATGAAGTTAGATAATTCAAAAGACAAATAATTAAGTTAATCTTAATATATTTAATGAAGGGAGTATTAAAAGCTAATTAGAAACAATTATGCTGGGAACCAAAGAGATAAGCACTTGAAGTTACTTTAAATATGTTTAATGAAGGGAGCATTAAAAAGTTAATTACAAATAATTACGTAGTGAGACAGAAAAACACACTCACAGATATGTAACTTAGCATTAAAATGTTTAATCAAGAGAAAACTGAATAGCTAATTAGAAATGATTATGTTGTGAGAATAAATACAGAAACAAGCTGTTACTTAATTTTAATATATTTAATGAAGAGGGCATAAAAGGCTCGTTTGAAATAATTACATGGTGAGATAAATTGAAAGATAAATATGTTAGTGTTAATATAATTAGTGATGGTAAGGCAACGAGCAGGCAGAATCATTAGTATGCTGGGCAAAATATTTGATGGCATTTCATCCATCTTTATGCTCTGAATTCAAATTCTGCCAAGACGGACTTTGCCTTTCATCCTCTCGGGGTCAAAAAATAAGTGACAGTCAAACACTGGTGTCATTGTACCAGCTTAAACCCTCCCCCAAAATTGCTGGCCTAGTGCCAAAATTTGAAATCATTATTTAAAGACAAGAGCATTAAGGCACTCCTTAAGAAAATACGTAGTAAGATTCGCTTCCCTCTTCTACTAACTATCAGTATGTCATACAATAAGAGGCTTAGATCCCTTTTCTAGTAACTATCACTACGTCACACAGTAAGGGACAGTTTTGGATCCACTTCTAGTAATTATCATTAAGTCATACAAATAAGAGGAAGTTTCTGTTCCTCTTTTGATAACTATGTCATGCAGTAAGAGAAAAGTTTGGGTCCCTCTTCTAGTAACAGTCACCATATCACTCAGTAAGAGAAAGGTTCTAACCTACCTCAGGATTATCACTTTGTACCAATGTAACCACTCTGCCTGGCTGAAAATATAGAAAATAATCAAGTCTTAGTTTGATGCTCCAGCATGGCTTTAGTCGTAATGGCAAAACAAAAAAAAAGTACTAAAACATTAACACAAAATTGTTTAGAAACCAAAGAAGAGAACACGTGATTGAGTTAATGAGGTGAGAGCATTGAAGGGTTATAGAGAAAGGTATAGAGCAGAATGTACTATAGAATGAATGAATGAATGAATAAATGAATGAAGGGATGAATGAATGAAGGGATGAATGAATGAATGAATGAATGAATGAATGAATGAATGAATGAATGAAGGGATGAATGAATGAATGAATGAATGAATAAATGAATGAATGAATGAATGAAGGGATGAATGAATGAATGAATGAATGAATAAATGAATGAAGGGATGAATGAATGAATGAATGAAGGGATGAATGAATGAATGAATGAAGGGATGAATGTACGTATGTAAGTATGTATGTTCGTTCTTTTCTGTTTTTAATTGTTTAAATTCTTCTTCTTCTGAAGGAGCTGGTTTCTAATAAAGAGACAAAGCTCCATCACTAAAGTGTAGATAACAAAAGCAACGTCACATTTTAAATCTAAGAAAAGTTTTGCATAGTTTTACTGTTCCACTTACAGATCATATTTGTAACATGCAAATCGGTTGATTTTTTTTTTTCTAAAAATCCAAACTTATCCAGACAATTAAGCATTTACTTACAAAACCAAGTGCTCCAGTTTATTATTGGTATACATGTAAATATGTAATCTGGATATAGAATCTAGAGGGAGGGAGGGTGGGAAGAAGGAAGAAAGGAAGGAAGGATGTATGTATGCATTATTTATATGTGTTTGTGGGGTAACTAAGTTATTATATATTATCACAGATATTTAGTGTGGTGGATTGCAAAAATTTTAAGAGTGGCAAAGAAAAAATATATATATAAAACTGCCTGGCAATGTTTGTTCAGGCTCCTTGTAATCTGAGTGCAAAACTTACTGAGGTCAACTTAGCCTCTTATCCCTCCAGGGTCATCATCATCATCATAATCTAACATCCACTTTTCCCTGCTTGCATGGGTTAGATGCAATTTTGTTGAGGTGGATTTTCTATGGCCCGATGCCCTTCCTTCTTGCTGCCAGTCGCACCGTGACCTGACATGTTTTTGATGGAAGACTAGGAATAAACAACATTGTTTCCATAACGGTGATCCTTGTTTATAACCAGAATGCCAAGCAAGACAAGGATACTCATAAACATACACTAACATATATATATATGTCTATGTGAGTATATGATGGATTTCTTTTACTTTCTGCTGACCAAATCCACTCACAAGTCTCTGGTAACCCTGGGGCTGTAAGTCAAAGACACTTACCTAAGGTGTCCTGCAGTGGGACTGAACTTGAGATCACATGGTTGTGAAGCAAACTTCTTAACCACACAAGCATTCCTGCTCTTGTAAAATAAACTAACAGTCAAATACTGGGGTTGATTTCATAAACTAAACTATTTCTCTCTTCAAATTTCAGGTTCTATGCCTAGGTTAGAAGGCTGCCTAACCGGAAAGTCAGTTAAAATAAGCAGTAGATTCTAAAGATCAAATCCTGTTATACAACAATGTACTCACATGTTTTTATATTATTAATATTAAGGTGATGAGTTGGCAGAATTGTTAGCAAACTAGGCAAAATGCTTAATAGTATTTCATCCAACTGCACGTTTTGAATCCAAATTCTGCCGAGGTCAACTTTGCCTTTCATCCTTTCAGGGTCGATGAAGTAAGTACCAGTTACACACTGGTGTCGATGTAATCGACTTACCTCCTCTCCCAAAACTTTCAGGCCTTGTGGCAATAGTAGAAAGGTTTATTTTATTTTTTTCTATTTTTATATAACAAATAAGAGGAGACAAAAGTAGGATCCCTGAAACTGTTGTCTTTTCATGTTGAAAGCATCCACCGCAAGGTCAAGTCCTTGTGGTGCTATGGCTTGTGTGCCTCAAAGATCTTGAGAGGTATACTGGAGGAGCGCAAGGTCTTGGTAGGGCCTTCCATGATGAACAGGACAAAGGATGGAGGCCAGACTAACATGGACTATATCTTCCCAGAGGTAAAAATGGGCCTGTATAGGGTCTACACTCCTACCTTGGTAAAAAACAGATACACATATGTAAATACTCTCACATACACACACACACAAACATTTACACATACACAGACATACATATATGTATATATATATGTGTGAGAGAGAATCGTGATGTGGTAGGAGAGAAGTGTGTTCGCATGGATGATGGTTCACTTGCGCTAAATGAGGATGCAAAGAGAGAGGTTTGGAGATACCACTATGAAAGGTTGCTGAATAAAGAAAATGAATGGGATAAAGAGAGTCTGCCGAATGTTGACCCAACAGAGGGACCAGCTATCCGAGTTGATAGTTCCGTGGTAGCTAAGGCAATTAGAAGCATGAAGACAGGAAAGCCCCAGGCCCATCAGGAATTACTGCAGAGATGCTCAAAATATCTGGCAGTGTCGGCTATAACCTAGTCACCCGTATAGTCAACCAGGTGATACACGAAGGAGTCATACCCAATGACTGGTGTGTAGCAGCGTACTAGTCAACTGCTACAAAGGTAAAGGTGATGCCCTAGATACAAATAATTACAGAGGTATCAAGCTGTTGGATCAGGTAATGAAGGTTACGGAGAGGGTCATAGCCCAACTAATTAGAGAGAGAGTTAGTTTAGATGAGATGCAGTTTGGGTTTGTGCCAGGGAAAAGCACCACTGATGCTATATTCCTGGTAAGGCAGCTGCAGGAGAAATACCTAGCCAAAGATAAGCCCCTGTACCTGGCTTTCGTTGATATGGAGAAAGCCTTTGATAGGGTCCCCCGATCCCTCATCTGGTGGTCAATGAGGAAACTAGGGATAGATGAATGGCTGGTGAGAGCTGTGCAAGCCATGTACAGAGATGCCATAAGCAAGGTTAGGGTTGGCAACATGTACACAGAAGAATTCAAAGTAGAGGTTGGGGTCCACCAGAGTTCAGTACTCAGCCCCCTCCTATTTATCATAGTCCTCCAGGCAATAACAGAGGAATTCAAGACAGGTTGCCCCTGGGAGCTCCTCTATGCTGACGACCTCGCTCTAATTGCTGAGTCACTATCAGAACTGGAGGAGAAGTTCCAGGTGTGGAAGGAGGGTTTAGAAGCGAGGGGCCTTAGAGTCAACCTAGCTAAAACCAAAGTACTAATAAGTAGAAAGGTAGGCAATCCACAAATGTCCTCAGGAAGATGGCCCTGCTCGATCTGTAGAAAAGGTGTAGGTAGAAACTCTATAAGATGTACCCAGTGTGTAAGCTATGGACACATAAGAGGTGCAGCAATGTCAAAGGTAGGCTAACTGGGAAGATAGTTTTTATATGTGGCAGATGCTCGGGAGCATTGACCTCCGAAAATCTGCAGAAAACAACTTCCGTCACTTTCCAGGGGGAAAAATTAGAAGTAGTTGATAGCTTCCGTTATCTAGGTGACCAAGTCAGTAGTGGGGGTGGGTGCGCTGAGAGTGTAACTGCTAGAATAAGAATAGCCTGGGCAAAGTTTAGGGAGCTCTTACCTCTGCTGGTGACTAAAGGCCTCTCGCTCAGAGACTGTATGATGCATGTGTTCGAACTGCCATGCTACATGGCAGTGAAACATGGGCCGTGACTGCTGAGGACATGCGTAAGCTCATGAGGAATGAAGCCAGTATGCTCCGATGGATGTGTAATGTCAGTGTACTTACTCGACAGAGCGTTAGTTCCCTGAGAGAAATGTTGTACCTAAGAAGCATCAGTTGTTGCGTGTAAGAGAGACGATTGCGCTGGTATGGTCATGTGGCGAGAATGGATGAAGATAGGTGTGTGAGAAAGTGCCAATCCCTAGCAGTTGAGGGAACCCATGGAAGAGGTAGACCCAGGAAAACCTGGGACGAGGTGGTGAAGCACGACCTTCGAACGTTAGGTCTCACCATGGAAATGACTAGAGACCGAGACCTATGGAAGTATGCTGTGCGTGAGAAGACCCGGCAAGACTAGTGAAGCCATAACCCGTGTCCCCTACCTGGGACGTAGTCAGTCCACCTGTGCATACCTTCCTGCTTGTGACACTTGTGAAGACCTGTTGAGGCAAATCAAATCAAAGTCAAATTGAATCAAGTCAAACCAAATCAAAATAGATGAACATCAATGGAATTTGTATCCCTGTGGTACCAGTGCCGGTGGCACATAAGAAAACCATCCGTACGGGACCGTAGCCAGTACCGCATCGACTGGCTTCCGTGCCGTGGGCTCGTAACAAACACCATCCGATCGTAGCCGTTCGCCAGCCTCGTCTGGCACCTGTGTCAGTGGCACATAAGAAAAACACCGAAAACACCATATCCGAGCGTGGCCGTCTGCCAGCCCCGTCTGGCACCTGTGTCGGTGGCACATAAGAAAAACACCGAAAACACCATATCCGAGTGTGGCCGTCTGCCAGCCCCGTCTGGCACCTGTGTCGGTGCACATAAGAAAAACACCGAAAACACCATATCCGAGCGTGGCCGTCTGCCAGCCTCGTCTGGCACCTGTGTCGGTGGCACATAAAAAAAACCATCCGAGCGTGGCCGTCTGCCAGCCTCGTCTGGCACCTGTGTCGGTGGCACATAAAAAACACCATCCGAGCGTGGCCGTCTGCCAGCCTCGTCTGGCACCTGTGTCGGTGGCACATAAAAAACACCATCCGAGCGTGGCCGTCTGCCAGCCTCGTCTGGCACCTGTGTCGGTGGCACATAAAAAACACCATCCGAGCGTGGCCGTCTGCCAGCCTCGTCTGGCACCTGTGTCGGTGGCACATAAAATCACCCACTACACTCTCGGAGTGGTTGGCGTTAGGAAGGGCATCCAGCTGTAGAAACACTGCCAGATCTGACTGGCCTGGTGTAGCCTTCGGGCTTGCCAGACCCCAGTTGAACCGTCCAACCCATGCTAGCATGGAAAGCGGACGTTAAACGATGATGATGATGATATATATATATATATATATATATATATATATATATATCACGTAAAAGTGCCGGTGGCATGTAAAAAGCATCATCCAATCGTGGCTGTTTGCCAGCCTCAGCTGGCACGTAAAAAGCAGCCACTACACTCACGGAGTGGTTGGCGTTAGGAAGGTCATCCAGCCATAGAAACATTGCCAGATCAGACTGGGCCTGGTGCAGCCTTCTGGCTTCCCAGACCCCAGTTGAACCGTCCAACCCATGCTAGCATGGAAAGCGGACGCTAAACGATGATGATGATGATGATATATATATATATATATATATTAGATATACTAATACACTCATACATATATATATAAATATACATACGTATACACATATACACACAAACAGAAACTCACATTCATGTATATATATATATATATATATATTATATATATATATATATATAATATATATATATATATGATAAGTATATATGTAATAATTATGCTTCTGAATCTTCTCGGCTTTCCACTTTCTTCACAGTGACATTCATTCAATCATGAATTTGATAACATTTAGTACATATTCCAAATATGTGTTAACTCTCTGTACTTTGTTACATTGGTGACACATACCAACTTTTACCAAATTGCTGACTTTCCATTTTTTTATAGAATAACTATGCTACAGAAAGTAGGTTTTGTACCCAAATTGATTACATTTCATTTTGCTTCAACTTCGTATATGTACATTTTGCTGTTTTCAATATTATTAATTCTGAGTGTGTTTCTGCGTTCCTTACATCTAAAGTAAAGAACATTTTGCACTGTTTTAATGAGTCCACATCTAATGAAGTAGTCATCCTTATGGTTGGTGATCCCCATGAAAACCATGATATTCTCATTTGTGTTCAAAATAACAACCTTAAACGTGTTTCACAGACTCATCCCTCTTATCATGCTTTCTGGTATACTCTTATTCTGTGGAATGGACAAGATGGGTATCATTTCAATATTCCTCGGATTGAACCTGCAACAGGAGTGTAGTGGGTGCGTTTTACGTGTCACTGGCACAGCGGCCAAATGAAGCTGGCAATGTCCATGATCGGTTGGTGTTTTTTATGTGCCACTGGCACAGATGCCAGTCAAGGCGGCACTGGCATCGGCCACGTTTGGATTGTGGTTTTTACGTGCCACCGGCACGTGTATCACAACTACAATTTCCATTTGATTTTTATTTTTTGATGTTGATGTTAATGTGCTTGACTCAATAGGTCTCTTCTAGCACAGCAGGTCGCCCTACGATCAAAGGTAAGCACAGAAGGCCATACTGCGACCCATGAAGTCACTTCATTTGTCAGGTCTTCATAGTCACAGCATATCTCAGAGGTGTCGGTCTTTCATCATTGCCTCTGTGAGGCCCAACGTTCGAAGGTCATGCTTCATCACCTCATCCCATGTCTTCCTGGGTCTACCTCTATCCCGGATTCCTTCAACTATTTGAGAGTGGCACTTCTTCACACATCTCTCCTCATCCATCCATAGTACATGACCATACCAGTGTAAACGTCTCTCCTGCACACCACATCCAATGCGTCTTATGTCCAGCATTTCTCTCAGGGTGCTTACACACTGTTGTGTGTGCATACTGACAATAGCCATCCAGCGGATCATGCTAGCCTCATTTCTTTAGAGCCTACGCATGCTCTCAGCAGTCACGGCCCATGTTTCACTGCCATGAAGCATGGCAGTTCGCACACATGCGTCGTACAATCTACAATTCACTGTGAGTGAGAAACTCTTTGTCGCCAGTAGGGAAAGAAGCTTTCTAAACTTTGCTCAGGCTATTCGTATTCTAGTGGTAACACTCTCTGAGCAGCCACCCCCACTACTAACTTGGTCACAGAAGGTAGCAGAAGTTATCAACTACTTCTAGTTTCTCCCCCTGGAGTGTGATGGAATCTGTTTTCTGAGTATCTGTGGTGTCTATTGCCCCTGTGCATCTGCTGGACATGAAAATGTAAATAAAACGTAAATAAAAATATAATAATAATATCCAACATTCTGACTACCTTATCATTCTAAATATACAATATCTGTACATCACTTCAAAAACTCTCTCCCTCTGTGTGTGTGTATATATATATATATATTTTTAATCCAAACGGGAAACAAAAAAAACAACAACAATGGAACAATTACAGTATTATTATTAATAGGCGCTCAGGAAATGGAATATACATATATATATATATATATATAATATATATATATATAGAGAGAGAGAGAGAGAGAGAGCTAGATAGTAAACTTAGATGTCTAAATGCAAGCTATTCGAATACAGTTCCTTAAGTTCAGGTGGATTAATCAGAGTTGTGGGTGTTGTGTTTACATTAGTTATGTATGGTCAGGATTGTAATATGTGAATGTGTGTTTAGCTGCATGTAGGCATCTGGGGATTTATTCAGTAAATTTATTTATAATGCACCCCTTTGTTAACATTATTGAGAGTGACTCTTCAGAACATAGCTGACATTTCCCGGATATATATTTGCATATTTACAAAAGATTATCTAACTGGAAGGTGAGTACTACCCTCACAGAACAACTACATTTCTTTGTAACAGAAGACAGAAAAAAATAAGTTTCACATTATGACCTGTGATTATATTATCTAACAAACTTAATATTCATGACATATTTGCGAGGGGTGCTCATTAAAGATTTCCTCTGACTCACTTCCCAAGGACTGGGATAAGTGAAACTTGGAATAATTATTAGTCCTTCTTGACATAGCCACTACCAATGGTGACAGACTTCTCCCATTGCTTTATGCAGCTGTGAAGACCTTGATAGGTTGCGTCTGGAGTCAAAATTTTACCTCAGAAATAAGTTCATCATCATCCAAAAAGTGCTCCTCCTTCAAAAAAGACTTTATGGTTGGAAAGAGGTGGAAGTCAGATGGTATGAGGTCAGAAGAGTAAGGGAGATGAGGAAGGATTTCAAAGCTGCAGGAATATGCTTTTGTCTGGGCAACAAGCGCATTGTAAACTGAGGCATTGTCTTGAAGGAGGTGGACTCCTTTAGTCAGCATGCCACACTTCTCTGGTTTGATGGCATCCTGCAATTTCGGCAGCAGAGAAGCATAATATACCCCATTAAGTGTGGTGCCCTTTGGCAGAAAATCCATCATCACTACTCTGTGCTAGTCCCAAAAGACTGTGAGCATCACCTTGCCTGCTGAGGTTTGGAAACGAGACTTCTTTGGAGATGGTGAGTTATCATGCTTCCGTTGCTTCGATTGGACTTTAGTCTCAGTTTCATAGTGATGGACTCATGTTTCATCTTGTGTGATATGTCTGCCATAAAAATCCTCCTCATTTTCTTGGCACATTGCCAAATGAGCCTGGGAGCAATTGACTTATTCCTGCTTCTGAAAAGGTGTGAGCATCCGGGGAATCCATCATGCAGACTACTTTTGCATGTGAAAATGGTTAATGTAAATAAAATAGAAAGAGAGAGAGAGAGAGAGAGATGAATAAGCAGATAGGGATAGAGAGATAGACAGACAAATAAATAAATGGATGAAATGGTTCAAAATTTAAAATTGGGGGAGGGGGTGAAATTTGAGCCCCATATTAAACTTTATAACTGTAATCATTAAACATATTAATGTGTTTCTCATAAAATGGTGTATATTTAATTCATATTTAATTATTATCACGTAAAAAACACCCACTACACTCGCGGAGTGGTTGGCGTTAGGAAGGGCATCCAGCCGTAGAAACACTGCCAGATCTGACTGGGCCTGACGAAGCCTTCCAGCTTCACAGACCCCAGTTGACCCGTCCAACCCATGCTAGCATGGAAAGCGGACGCTAAACGATGATGATGATGATGATATTTAGGGCAAACACAAGTAAAACCCAAATTCTTTTCACTTTAATGTGTTTGTCTATATTTGATTTCAATTTGCATATGTTTGTCAGTTCGTTATGATATATTTAAAGTAAACAAAATCAAAATTTTAAATTGGGAGAGTGAAATTTGAAAAGGTGTTGTTTTTGCATATTCAGGCGCAGGAGTGGCTGTGTGGTAAGTAGCTTGTTTACCAGCCACATGGTTCCGGGTTCAGTCCCATTGCGTGGCACCTTGGGCAAGTGTCTTCTACTATAGCCTCGGGCCGACCAAAGCCTTGTGAGTGGATTTGGTAGACGGAAACTGAAAGAAGCCCGTCGTATATATGTATATATATATATATATATGCACGTGTGTGTTTGTGTGTCTGTGTTTGTCCCCCTAGCATTGCTTCACATCCAATGCTGGTGTGTTTATGTCCCTGTTACTTAGCGGTTCGGCAAAAGAGACCGATAGAATAAGTACTGGGCTTACAAAAGAATAAGTCCCGGGGTTGAGTTGCTCGATTAAAGGCGGTGCTCCAGCATGGCCACAGTCAAATGACTGAAACAAGTAAAAGAGTAAAAGAATAAAAGAGTATAATATCCGACATAGAGTAAACACTATGCAATAAATATTTCTAGATGTTTTATATCACAAAAGCAAATCAAATTGTATGAATAGATCGTAAGACTGATGGGCAGAATAAAAATTTCATATAGCACTGACAGTAATTTTTGTCTTCAGGCATAGCATAAACATGTACACCAGTCTGGAAAATGCTGTAACCAGTTAATGTGTATCACTGAGCACTGAATGACAATGTGAGTTTTTAAAGGGGGTTGCTCCCACAAATACCAAAATAAGATTTGGGATTTATGGATTGGGAACAAAACCAGTACAGTGGAGACACACAAGGAAACTGAAGAAAACAAACAAGGAGGATTGTTGGACCAGAACGAGAGTAAAATAGCAAACACTACAGAAATATTTTCTTTGACAAGTGAAAAGATAGAAGAGAGTGATAGATAGGATACATCTAGCCTCTAGGACAGCCCTGAAAGAAAAGAAAGATGATCATGTGAGGAAGAGAAAGATGGACGATGGTCACGTGTGAGCAACAAGAGAGAGCAAAGGAAAAAGAGGGAGAGAGAGAGAGACAGACAAACAGATAGAAAATGGTGAAGGGGAAAGAAAAGAGAAAAGATGAGAGAGAAAATGATAGGGGAGAGAACAGTATAGGGTAGAGTTTCATGAAAAAGAGTAAGATAAACTTACTTGGAAATGAATATATGGCGTTCAATCAAATAATAATATAAGATATATATATATATATACATAATCATATATGGGTACAGGACGTCACAAACAGTAAACAACATAAAATACGAAAACAAATGGAAAACAGAACAAGTAACATAAAGAACGACACTTCATCAGTTGTTGGCTGCCTATCTACTCCTCATTTCAAGCATATATATACACACACACACATATACATATACATATATATATATATATATATATATATATATATATATATATACACACACACATATATATATATTTATATATATATATATATACACACATATATATATATTTATATAAACATACACACATATATATATATTTATATAAACATACACACACACACACACACACACATATATATCTGTGTGAGTTAGAGGTTGAGAAACCAACTAAGGGATAGTACCTATTCAATATACTGCTGGTAGTGTACCCGATTATTCATAGCCAAGTGTTGGTTATTGCATGGCAATCTTGCAACTGACTATTATATATGGGCGGGGGGGGGGGTAAAAAGTGGTTTACCCTTGATTTATACGGCAAATAAGAAAACAAAGAGGATATAAAATCGATAGACATCAGCTGGTAAACATTCCAGTATGTCTATTCATTGAAATGTATTGGATGAATACACACAAATGTATGCGTGGTACAGATTAGCAAGTGGAAAAAGCTGGTAACTTCATAAACAAAGGTGTGAAAACATACAAGCATATAGAAAGAAATGCGCAATTGAACTGCATGGGTGTGCAGGTGCAAGAATTAGCACCGGTGTATGTATTTATCCAGTACATTTCAATAAATAAATATACTGGAATGTTTACAGGCTGATGTTTGTCAATTTTATATCCTCTGTTTTATTATTTGTCATATATACATATATATATATATAAGAGGGATGACCACTAAGTGGACATCCATTATGCTAGATGTAGACCCCATATGGTCTGACCACTAAGAAAAGATTGTTCTCAGAAAATTATATGTAATATAATTTTTCTAAATCTTCAGATTTTTCAACATGCTAGGCCACTGGTTTTAAATTGATATTCATCAAATTAATATTCAATTTTTCACCCTTATTATATAAATTTATATATATATTACACATTTATACACACATATATGTAATCACAGGGATGTGAGATATAGTCTCATGGCTGGCCAGTAACAACTTTTACCTGCAATATATGGATAGTTTACGCGCCTTCACTAGTCAGATAAGGTGACACAATGTCACGTGACAACTTGCTGGGGCTGCCTGCTGGAGCCTATGCGGCAGGTATTTAAAGGGAAAAAATTGACAAGACAGTCAGTCACCGGCTGACACTTGCTGACGATACATCGAAGAGGCCAGGGAACAGAAGAAAGAAGACATGCACCCAATACCAGAGCTGAAGACACCTCCGAAAGGGGGGGGGGCACCACGTCCAAACGGTAGAGGAGTAGGGGCTGAAACCGGACGTGGTTCCTCCTGATGATGTCTTGAGCTAACTGGATCCTATAAAGGAGCTGTTGTGGTAGCAGACCATGAAACACGGTTGTAATTCCTGTTCATGCTATTGTATTAGCATTATCATGCATTTGAGATTAAATTATTTGTTTGTTTACTTTCATCGTATGTTCATGAAACAATTTTTATTTCTTTTCATGAAACAAAAGGGTGTCTCCTATTATTTTTAAGTGTATATAGTTCAAAAAGGAAAAGTGGACAAAATCAGTCTGGAAGGTAGATAGAGGGGTAGATTCATAAATTTTCAAAAATTCCTTTTCATACAAAGTTTCTCTACCATCATTTACAAGGGTGTAGAAAAAGAAAATTTGAAAGATCCCCATCAAAATGGAGAAGATCCACCTTACGTTGGTGTGCTATTCTGAAAGTCTGCCAAAGCATTCTATTGTGAAAATTACTTAGCAATAACAGACGCATGTATGCGTGTATGTACATATGTATGTTTGTGTACATATATATGTACATGTACATACATACATACATACATATATATATAAGGCCTCCGTGCTGGTGGCACGTAAAAAGCACCATCCGATTGTGGCCATTGCCAGCCACGTCTGGCCCCCGTGCCGGTGGCATGTAAAAAGCACCATCCAATCGTGGTCATTTGCCAGTCTTGTCTGGCACCTGTGCAGGTGGCACGTAAAAAGCACCCACTACACTCACGGAGTGGTTGGCGTTGGGAAGGGCATCCAGCTGTAGAAACACTGCCAGATCAGACTAGGCCTGGTGCAGCCTTCTGGCTTCCCAGACTCCAGTTGAACCATCCAACCCATGCTAGCATGGAAAATGAATGTTAAACGATGATGATGATGATGATGTATGCTGAGATCCCCTTCAGTCATGAATGACCATGAGATTGCACCTAGAAAGTTACCCTCCAGGGCACAAGTCTGGGCAATGATGTTTATGGAAGACCAGCAGTCACCCATGCATACCGGCTTCCCCCCTCCACGCCACCAGTGTTATCCAAGGGAAAGGCAAAGGCTGATACAGCTTGGCACATGTGACGTCGCAACTCATTTCAACAGCTGAGTGAACTGGAGCAACATGAAATAAAGTGTCTTGCTGAAGAACACAACACGCAGCCTGGTCCGGGATTCGAACTCACAACCTCACGATCGTAAGCTCGACATTCTAACCACTAAGCCATGCACCTTCACACACACACACACACACACATATATATATATATATATATATATATATATATACTACTGCTTGCTGCAGGGGGACTTGTAACCACTACAATATGTAGCGGCGGCAAGTCAACAGGTTGTTCTGAGACTTAACCTACAAACTTTTATTTTTGGATATAACGGGGTTACTCAGATCTGCTTGTGTTATTCGCTTCCGCTGTTTTCCAGAGGCACGTGTGAGTATCTCACTTATATTCTCTCGTAAGCTTAACTGAAGACGAACGAACACTTATGGTGTTGATTCCGAAATTGATTCAATATTAAGATAACGAAATTTAAATGTTCCAAAGGTAGAGTTACCCGCATTTCAGTTCAACTTTCTGTAGCAAGTAGATTAAATGTGGATTTCAGTATATTGGCTTTAGAAAACTTTCTTTAGCCCTTGCTTATAAGATATATATATATATATAGATATAGATACATGCACACACAGACACATACATATATATATTTGAGACTCTGAGGAGACAGTAAGGTGTTACTCAGGCTCTCAACTATGAATCCACCACATCTTGTAGCAGAAACAGCTGTAAGCTAATGAAGTTCATAAGGTAATCATTTATTCCTTTGTCATCTCATTTTCTGATATATATATATATAAAGGAATAACAATAGAGGTACAGGTGACAATCCATTACGGCCATTTCTAATGACTCCTTTAACCCTTTAGTATTTAAACCGGCCATATCCGGCCAAAATATTTAATCTGCCTTACGTTCAAACTGACCAGATCCAGGCCCTCACACCTACCCTACAATGTTATTCTACATTAAGTAATTACACCATCAAGATGGTGAAGATATGAGATAATGCACGATTAATTTAAATCAATGTGAATCAATAAGCATTATGTGTGATAGAATAATCAGAACACTAAAGGGTTAATTGATTAATGAAAACATTACATAATTGTAAAGAAACCGTTTTCGTCAGCTGAATTCATGAATTTCAAATAAAGGGCATTAAAAATGATTTAACAGTTTAAAATCCACAAAGCAAAACATTAACAGTGATTCTGCTAATATTTCAGTTGACAGAATGGATTTACGAGAATAATATATATTTGATCAGAACAGAGAAATTTAGAGGTTAGTAGAGTTTTTATGAGGGGGAAGGAATAATTAACTTTCAGTGACCCAATTATCTCTACATTGGACAAGAGAGGAGGGTGTGGCTCCATTAGTCTTAGGTTTATCTATTATGAAGTTGTTTAATGTCTACTGGCCAGTGGTAAGAAAATGATTTGAGGTCAAGTCAACCTACTAAATTATCAAAGTCATTTGTGATCGACCCAATACACAAGCTTTATCTCCACAAATCAACAAAGCAGACAGAAGGCAGTAATAAGGAAGTGGAGGATAGAGAGGGATGATATATCTTAATGCATCTCTTTTTCTTATAATTTTAAGAACCTTATAATAATTTACTCTTTACTCTTTTACTTGTTTCAGTCATTTGACTGCGGCCATGCTGGAGCACCGCCTTTAGTCAAGCAAATCGACCCCAGGACTTATTCTTTGTACTTGTTTAGTACTTATTCTATCAGTCTCTTTTGCCGAACCGCTAAGTTATGGGGATGTAAACACACCAGCATCGGTTGTCAAGCGATGTTGGGGGGACAAACACAGACACACACATATATATATATATACATATATACGACAGGCTTCTTTCAGTTTCCGTCTACCAAATCCACTCACAAGGCTTTGGTTGGCCCGAGGCTATAGTAGAAGACACTTGCCCAAGGTGCCACGCAGTGGGACTGTATTTACTTACATTTAATTTTTAATTACTCTTATTATGACTCTACTAAGTTGTAGTAGTTTCTTTTGATTCCTATGCAATGGTTCCCACCCCCATCATAGTTTAGAGCTTTGCCCCCTATAACCCTTATTCCATTATCCTTCAAAGTCTTTCTTATTAATATTATGGTAATCAGTAACGGTTGAGTCAGCTTTCTTTCTTTTTTCTCCATATCCTCCCTTCCCTGTCCTTCACTTCCTTATCCTCACCCTCTACCTTGTGGAGATAAAGCTTATGTATTCATCATCATCATCATCATCATCATCAACCCTTTCAAAAGCATGGGTTGGCCGGTTCAACTGGGGTCTGGGAAGCCAGAAGGCTGCACCAGGCCCAGTCTGATCTGGCAGTGTTTCTATGGCTGATGCCTTCCAAACGCCAACCACTCCGTGAGTGTAGTGGTGGTGCTTTTTACGTGCCACCGGCACAGGTGCCAGACGAGGCTGGCAACAGCCACGATCGGATGGTGCTTTTAATGCCACTGGCACAGGGGCGAGGCCGGCGAGGCTGGCAATGGCCACGATTGGATGGTGCTTTTACGTGCCACCAGCACGGGGGCGAGGCGAGGTGGCAATGGCCACGATTGGATGGTGCTTTTTAAGTGCCACTGGCCACAGGGGCGAGGCGAGGCTGGCAATGGCCACGATTGGATGTGCTTTTTAAGTTGCCACTGGCACAGGGGCGAGGCGAGGCTGGCAATGGCCACGATTGGATGGTGCTTTTACGTGCCACCTAGCACGGGGGCGAGGCGAGGCTGGCAGTGGCCACGATTGGATGGTGCTTTTTAAGTGCACTGGCACAGGGGCGAGGCGAGGCTGGCAATGGCCACGATTGGATGGTGCTTTTTAAGTGCCACTGGCACAGGGGCGAGGCGAGGCTGGCAATGGCCACGATTGGATGGTGCTTTTTAAGTGCCACTGGCACAGGGGCGAGGCGAGGCTGGCAAACAGCCACGATCGGATGGTGCTTTTTAAGTGCCACTGGCACAGGGGCGAGGCGAGGCTGGCAATGGCCACGATTGGATGGTGCTTTTTACGTGCCACCAGCACGGGGGCGAGGCGAGGCTGGCACGAGGCCAGTCGGGGCGACGCTGGCAACGGCCACGTTCAGATGGTTCTCTTACATCCCACCGGCACTGGTATCACAGCTGCAATTTCCATTGATGTTGATCAATTTCGATTTTGATTTTGATTTTCACTTACTTCCATAAAGTTGGAAAAGGCACAGAAGTTTATTTTTGAGAATGTTTAATATTTTGTTAAAGTGAGTGTTAAAATATAACCGGTTTCGATGTATCCATCTTATCAAATTGGTATGGAGCTTCCTGAAAGATACATACAGCTTTCACTAGTGGAAACAAAACTCTTATTTAAAGGTTGATTCTTTGGGACGAATCATATGTGAGTGTTTAAAAAAGGCTAGAATGACAATGCTAAAACCTATTTGAAGCAATGGACAGCAGCCGAAATATCATAACAGCTGGGTAAAGAAGCATCCTTAAAGTGAAACAACGGTATCAAAGATAAAAAAAAAGGTTTGAACAATCAGAAGAGAGGGAAGGGAACATCACCTTTCAAGTAACTCAGAATAGGTAAAGGTAAGCTTGCCGAAGTTTAATGCAGTTTCAATATGTAGATTAAGATAGTTTGGTATTGGATATTCATCACGTATAGTTTTCCTAGTCAACTGAATCACAATCGTAAGTGGACAGCAGAAATAAATAGACGAAATCCTTTTACTTTTATAAAAAGATTAAAAAGAAAATGAGGGCAAAAAGCACTCGTTTTTTCACAATGAAAAATCGTTTCCTAGTAGCCGGAATTTCACGACAAAATGTATGTTTATTAAGCACAACAGCCTGCAGTGCATGCCGCTGGGCATTAAAAGCCAATCGCACAAACCTAGAGGGGCTCTGGGCCCCCTTGAATCGATAAAAATCACTTTTTTTGCCATAGCAACCACATCTTTATAGCTTGCGAAATTTTGACCATTGCGGGTCTCATCCTCACCACACATTTAGTATCTCTGCCAATTTTCAGCTCAATCCTAGCCTCCGTTTGACCGCCATTGACCGTCATAGTCAAATGTGCATACAATTTTCGTCCAAGGACTGTTTTATAGATATAGAAAAAGAAACTATGCAGTCAGTTGCCCAACAGATGCAGGTATGGCTGTGTGGTAAGAAGTTTGTTTCTAAATCACATGGTTCTAAGTTCAGTCTTACAGTGTGGCACCTTGGGCAAGTGTCTTCAACTATCGCCTCAGACTGACCAAAGCCTTGTGAAAGAAACCCATCATCTGCATGTGTGTGTGTGTGTGACTATTTGCATGTCTGTGTTTGTCCCCACCACCACCACCACCGCCACCGCCACCACCATCACTTGACAACCGATGCTGGTGTGTTTACGTCCCGTAACTTAGCGGTTCTGAAAAAGAGAATAAGTACTAGGCTTACAAAGAATAAGTGCTGGGGTCGATTTGTTCGACTAAAGGTGATGCTCCAGCATGGCCACAGTCAAATGACTGAAACAAGTAAAAGAATAAAAGAAAAGAATAAGAAGATGCCAGAAGTTTTTCAATACTTTGCCAAAAAAACTTGAGAGACCTGCATAAATTCAAGAAACACAGAAGATATCCAACTATCAAAGGTCAGTGAAGAACCAACTTCATGAGTAGAGAAATGGCTTGTAAAGGCTGAGCAGGCCATGTATAGGTGTACAGCCAACAAGGTAAGAACCAGTAAGCGGTTTAGTGATGGATTCATTATGCAGGTAGCAGTAGTCCATTAGGGTTAGGGTTAGCACTTAGTGCTCATTGAGTTTATTATACTCCTCCAAGCCATAACAGAGTAGTTTAACCCTTTCGTGACCAACCCGGCTGAAACCGGCTCTGGCTCTGTAGTACAAATGTCTTGTTTTCATAAGTTTTGAATTCAAATCTTCCACCAAACCTTAGTCACAATTTATGCGCCTAACACTAGCTCAATGATAACAAGTTATTTTACTAAATTCTTTGTTATATTTAAATTAATTGAAAGAAACACAGAACATCTCAAAATAAATACAGTAATGAAAGGGTTAAGACTGACTGCCCCTGTGACTTAATATCTGTTGATGATGTAGGTTTTATAGCAGAATCTAGAAGAGATTTAGAGAAGAAATTCCAAACGTGAAAGCAAAATCTAAAATTCAAAGATCCTAACTATTTAATATCAATCTGTCTGAGATTTCTCTCTGGTTCTATGATACAAACTTCCTGCTTTTGCGAGACCTAAATTAAAACCTTCCAAAACATTTTCATTTTAATTTATGTTCCAAATACTAGCTTAAAAATGACTATTATTGTACTAGATTCTTCATTATTTTTCAAAATTAACTAAACCAAAGATGGTGCATTTCAATAGAAATACAGTAACAAAAGCGTTAAACTGACTTTAATGAAAACATTCCATCATATTCTCATGCAAATTTATATTCTAAAAGTCAGCTTATAAACGACAAGGTTATTTTAGTAAATTCTTTAGTGTTTTTAGATTTAAACGAAACAAGAGCAAGTGTGACTGCATGGTTAAGAAGCTTGCTTCCTAAGCATGTGGTCTTGAGTTCAATCCCACTGCTTGGTACCTTGGGCAATTGTCTTCTAGTACAGCTCTGGGCTAACCAAAGCCTTGTAAGTGGATGGAAACTGAAACAAGCCTGTCGTAAATGTGGATGTGTGTGTGTGTATGAAATTTCAAGGAAAAAGCTTTTATTCAGATCACTTTAAAACAGAAGTTTATAAGAATCAGGGATTAGTGTCAGCTGAGTTACAGAACACATAAATGGAGTCATACAATATTTAACCCTTTTGTTACCAGGTGTAGCTGTGTGGTAAGAAGCTTGCTTAAGGTGGCAAGCAGGCAGAAACATTAGCACGCCGGGCGAAATGCTTAGCAGTATTTCATCTGCTGTTATGATCTGAGTTCAAATTTCGCCGAGGTCGACTTTGCCTTTCACCCTTTCGGGGTCAATAATTTAAGTACCAGTTACGCACTGGGGCTGATATAATCGACTTAAATATCTGTCTGTCCTTGTTTGTCTCCTCTGCGTTTAGCCCCTTGTGGATAGTAAAGAAATAGGTATTTCATCTGCCATTACATTCTGAGTTCAAATTTCACCGAGGTCGACTTTGCCTTTCACCCTTTCGGGGTCGATAAATTAAGTACCAGTTTTGCACTGGGGTCAATATAATCAGCTTAATCCCTTTGTCTGTCCTTTTTTGTCCCCTCTATGTTTAGCCCCTTGTAGGCAATAAAGAAATAAGAAGCTTGCTTCCCAACCACATGGTTCCGAGTTCAGTCCCACTGCGTGGCACCTTGGGTAAGTGTCTTCTATTATAGCCTTAGGCTGATTGAAGCTATATAAATGGATTTAGCAGATGGAAAATTAAAGGAGCCTGTTGTGTGTGTCCTTGTGTCTATGTTTGTCCCCCCGGTGTTGGTGTACTTGCATCCCCATAACTTAGCAGTCTGGCAAAAGAAACCAATAGTATAAGTACCAGGCTTAGGCATAGGAGCGGTTGTGTGGTTCCAGGTTCAGTCCCACTGCGTGGCACCTTGGGCAAGTGTCTTCTACAATAGCCTCGGGCTGACCAAAGCCTTGTGAGTGGATTTGGTGGTTAATGTTGGGAAGGTGGGAGATGTGAAGAACTAAGTGACTGTATATACCCTAATATGTTGGGTTAGGAAGGCGGCGAGCTGGCAGAAACGTTAGCATGCCAGGCAAAATGCTTAGCGGAATTTCGTCTGTCTTTACGTTCTGAGTTCAAGTTCCACTGAGGTTGACTTTGCCTTTTATCCTATCGGGGTCGATAATTTAAGTACCAGTTGCATACTGGAGTTGATCCAATCAACTGCCCCCCCCCCCACACAAAAAAAAATTGGGGCCTTGTGCCTAGAGTAGAAAAGAATATGTTGGGTTAGGTTTAGGGTTAAGGTTAATCCTACCAATTGATGGATGCTGGAGTTTATTCACTTCAGAAGGGCAAGTTAACCCTGGCAGGACTTGGAAGTCAAATCATAAAAAAAAAGGGGGCATTATGATCAAGTTTGAAGAGTCTTCCATAAAGAAATTAACAAAAAGAATAAAGAGTCAGTGGGGTAGGGGTGGAGGTATGTGGGGGGTAAGGGTGTAAATTATCCCAAATGATAATAGATAAAAAATATAAATTTGAGGGATATGGGGGTGGAGGGTGGAGGGTGGAAATAGATATAGGTCAATGAGAGACAAGATGAGGGGGGGATATATTGAGAAGGGAGCAGAAACAGGTTATTTAGTTTGTTTCTAAGGTAGAAGGTAAAACAGTCTATTGGATTCCTTTGGAGTTAGGGGCAAATGTCACTGAACATTATAAAGACAGATATACAGACACACACACACACACACCACACACACACACACACACATATATGATGCAAGATCCTGTTCACAAGATCCTGTTAAACCTGTCAAACCATTAAAACCATGCCAGCATGGAAAAACAGGTATTAAATGATGATGATGATGATGATGATGATGATTGTATACATTATACTTTTACAAGAAGAGTGGTGACAGTGTCTTCGAAGTAGTTCCAGCCTGCTAGCCTTCATTGTCTGGAGATAGATCGAAACATTGAAGTCACCGTCACCCTTTTTCGTGTAAAACAATAATAAATTTTGTACTCTACAAAATGTGTTGAGTAATCCTTCAGTTTAAAATAAAATAGCTTTTATATATAACTTGACATAAAAACAAACATTAATGTGTGTGTGTGTGTATGAATATGTGAGTATATATATGTATATATGTGTTATATATATATATATCATCATCATCATTTAACGTCCACTTTCCATGCTAGCATGGGTTGGACGATTTGACTGAGGACTGGCGAACCAGATGGCTGCACCAGGCTCCAATCTGATCTGGCAGAGTCACTACAGCTGGATGCCCTTCCTAATGCCAACCACTCCAAGAGTGTAGTGGGTGCTTTTACACGCCACTAGCACGAGGGGCAGTCCTGGAAACGGTCACACTCAAATGGTGTTTTTTACGTGCCAGCTGCACAGGAGTCAGTCCAACGACACAGGCAACGACCTCACTCGAATGTTTTGTTCACGTGCCACCGGCACAATTCCAGTAAGGTGATGCTGGTAATGATCACGCTCAAATGGTGCTTTTTATGTGCCACTGGTATGATATATATATATATATATATACATATGTATCATCAACATTATCACCATCATTTCATGTCTGTCTTCCATACTGGTAAAAGCACAAACGTGGCTGTGTGGTAAGAAATTTGCATCCCAACCACATGGTTCTGGGTTCAGTCCCACTGCATGGCACATTATTGAGCAGGTGTATTCTACTATAGATCTGGAATGACCAAAGCCTTGAGAATGCATTTAGTAAATGGAAACTGAAAGTACTGTCATTATCGTTATTAGAATCATCATCATCATCATTTAATGTCCACTTTCAATGCTTGCATGGGTAGGATGGTCTGACAGGAAACCAGCAAACTGTAGGGCTGAGTTGGGCTGAACTGGGCTTCAATGTCATGTTCAGCATGGTTTCTACAACTGGATTCACAGCACAAAAAATAGCATGCAGTATTGACTTTGATGTATGTGGTTGTATAATATGGATGCAAAACAAAACACAATGTACCTACCAGTAATCAATATGTACGTACCAGTTGCCAGGAATGTGTGCAATATGTAAATTGGTCAATCCAATCATATTACACCACTAAACTCTAAACTTAGTGGCTGTTTAAGCGATGTGTTTGTAGATGGTCAATAGGGAGGATGTGGTGTTGAAGAAGGGGCAATACCCCCTGAAATATGCATATACACCTATTATCTATTTTTCTAACTTTCACATTGTTTAGGAGTGGCTGTGTGGTAAGTAGCTTGCTTACGAACCACATAGTTCCGGGTTCAGTCCCACTGCATGGTACCTTGGGCAAGTGTCTTCTACTATAGCCTCAGGCTGACCAAAGCCCTGTGAGTGGATTTGGTAGACGGAAACTGAAAGAAGCCCATCAAATATATGTATATATATATATAGATATAGATATGAATGTGTGTGTATATGTTTGTGTGTCTGTGTTTGTCCCCCAACATCGCTTGACAACTAATGCTGGTGTGTTTACGTCCCCATAACATAGCAGTTCAGCAAAAGAGACCAATAGAATAAGTACTAGGCTTACAAAGAATAAGTTCTGGGATCAATTTGCTCTACTAATGGCGGTGCTCCAGCATGGCCACAGTCAAATGACTGAAACAAATAAAAGAGTAAAAGAGTCGCCAGTCCTCAGTCAAATCATCCAACCCATGCTAGCATGGAAAGCGGACGTTAAACGATGATGATGATGATGATGATGATGATGATGTTTCATATATGAAATATCGTAACTTTGAGTGCTGGCTCTAATTTCTATAGGAAATCTGTGGAGAAAGCTTTAAAAAGTGATTGAATCGCATTGCTAACAGGAAAAGTAGAACATAATATTGACTTATAAATGTTTAATGTACTTGATAATATTAAAGTGGTGACTATACCATATTACTAAAGAGTTTGATGAATTTGTGAAATACAAAAACCTTGAAATCAAGATTAGCAGAATGTGGCACTTGAAGACACAAACAACACCAGCTGTAACTAGCACACACGGAGTCAGAAGGAAAAGGTCTTGTAAATGAGTTTCTTGAAAATACCCCTGGTAAACCTGATGTTTATGAAATAAAAAATACATCCCATCCTGAACAGCACGGCTTACATTTTACTTAGATTTTTATCAAATGATAAAGTACTGAAATCTCTTCATTTATATCTTAATATATCTGAGACCCCCTTCAGTCACGACACTGACCATGGGATTGCACCTAGACAGTTACCCTCCCAGGCACAAGTCTGGGCAAGGTTGTTTATGGAAGACCAGCAGTCGCCCATGCATACCGGCCTTCCCTCTCCATGCCACCAGTGTTATCCAAGGGAAAGAAGGGAAAGGCAAGGGCCGATACAGCTTGGCACCTGTGACGTCGCAACTCATTTCTACAGCTGAGTGAACTGGAGCAATGTGAAATAAAGTGTCTTGCTCAAGAACACAACACGTAGCCCGGTCCGGTATTTGAGCTCACAACCTCACGATCGTAAGCTCGACGCTCTAACCACTGAGCCATGTGCCTTCGCACATATATCTTTATATATTTATCCTTTTTATACCTTGAATGATATGCCTTCGTTATTCAGTAGCCAAAGAATTTTTGAACAAAAGATTGCACTTTAAACAAATTCAACTTGTCACTTTTTTCTCATGGCACCAACAGACAAAATGGAAAAGGCATTGCCTCAAAGGATAACAAGAGAGATGCACTGGAACAGCCATTCTGACTCACAGGGTCTCACTCTTTCAGACAGCAATCTCTGCCCTGATAGTGACAGTCCAGCAGTTGAGAACACTAGAGGTCTCCTCTACCACAGGCTCAACCACAAACCTGTCAGGAAGCTACCAATACTTTGACAGTTTCCTGAGTCTAGATTACTTTTATGTATCTTTTTATTGTGATCTCAAAGCAAGATATAATAATAATAATAATAATAATAATAATAATAATAATAATAATAATAATAGTAATAATAATAATAATAATAATAATAATATAATAATAATAATAATAATAACAACAACAACAATAATAATAATAATAATAATAATAATGGAAAAAAAGGCATTGGAGGGTCAATCCATACTCTGCACACATAAATTTTTTTGCAAATTATAGTGTGGCTTACAATGTGCTCGAAAAATAAGGGGTGTTACTTTAGTTCACTGGTAGTGAACAGCCGACACCATAGTACATCTCCAGCATTAGAAGCTGTGCAAAGACAATAAATAATAATAACAACGATAATAATAATGATTTTAAAGAATTTCTGTAAATACTCACTTCCTCTTTTGATCATTCCCAGTGCTTTTACAATCACTGGTATTGTCACCATCTTGAGAGGCACATTTAAAAAAATTGCAATGAGCAAATTTTTCATATTTTCTAAGCTTGTCGTATTCTTTTGCCAAGGTATTATGATCACAAGGAATACTCATGTTGATCAACAAACAAACTCTATTGTTTTGATCTTTCACAACGATATCTGTTTTATTAGCTTCGATGGTTCTGTCTGTATGCGCTAGAAAGTCTCAAAGAATCATTACATTTTCTCCCTCAGTTACAGCCTCAGGGTGGTGATGGAACTACTTGTCAAATAATAACAATGGATGTAAAGTCTTAGCACCAGTGGAGTATAAATCAAGACAAGACAGAGTCAGTCAATATCTACACAGGTTAATATGTCGGCATTATAAGATCAAGACTGCTGACAAGTGGTATAATCACCACCCTGAGGCTATAACTAAAGGAGAAAATGTAATGATTCTGTTGGTCTTTCCAGTACATACAGACTGAACTATCAAAGCTAATAAACCAGACATTGTTGTGAAAGACCAAAGGAATAAAGTTTGTTTATTGATCGACATGGGTATTCTTTGTGATCATAATACCTCAGTAAAAGAATTTGACATGGTCAGAAAATAAAAAGATTTGCTCACTGAAATTGAAAAAATATGGCATTACAAGGCAGTTACAATACCAATGATTGTAGATGTATTAGGAATGATCAAAAAGGAAGTGAAAATTATTTGAGATTGACCCCTGGTTTACCATCCATGCAACCAGTACAAAAGATTGTTTTAATTGGTGTCACACATATTGAGAAGAGCATTGTCACTGTGAGAATGATAACCACACATGTAAAATTTTTCTTTATTCATTATTTTTTCTGTCTTTCTTTCTTTCTTTCCCATAACTTGATTTTCTAAATAAACAATCCGATGTGTTTATTGTAATGGCCTATCAATATATATACAGGAATTTCTTTACCCTAGGTGTTGGAAAGACACTCGGCATGAAATGGAAACAAAATTAAAAGATGAAAAATTCATGATAATAATAATAATAATTATAATAATCTGATGCAATACCAGGCAGTGCTAACTTGTAATCTCAGAGAATCCGTTGCTAACTTGTAAGTGAATAAGCTCAAGGTTTGAGAAAAAAAAGTGCAACAAACTTTTGCAGCGTGTATGGAGAGAAAGTCGAAAGTGTGACTCACATTGTTAGTGCTTTTGAAAGTCTTGCACAGACAAGACAAGGTAACCCAAAACCTTCACTGGTTACTCTGCCAGAAGTATGAATACAAGGTAATGGATGCTTGGTACCAACATACACTGGAAAAGGTAAGGGAGAAAAACGGAGAGGCAAAGATCCTATGGAGCTTTGACTTCCAGACAGACAAGGTGTAAGAGCACCATAGGCCGGATATAGTAGCCTTTATGAGGGACAAACAAGAGTACCTAATAAACGATGTGGCAGTGCCAGGAGATCATCATATTATCATGAAAGAAAGAGGAAAGGCGCAGGAGTGGCTGTGTGGTAAGTAGCTTGTTTACCAACCACATGGTTCTGGGTTCAGTCCCACTGCGTGGCACCTTGGGCAAGTGTCTTCTACTATAGCCTTGGGCTGACCAAAGCCTTGTGAGTGGATTTGGTAGACAGAAACTGAAAGAAGCCCGTCGTATAAATATATATATATATATATGTGTGTGAGTGTGTGTGTGTGTGTGTGTGTGTGTGTGTATATGTTTGTGTGTCTGTGTTTGTCCCCCTAGCATTGCTTGACAACCGATGCTGGTGTGTTTATGTCCCCGTCACTTAGCGGTTTGGCAAAAGAGACCGATAGAATAAGTACTGGGCTTACAAAGAATAAGTCCCGGGATCGAGTTGCTCGATTTAAAAGGCAGTGCTCCAGCATGGCCGCAGTCAAATGACTGAAGCAAGTAAAGAGGTTGATAAATATGGAAACCTGAGAATTGACATTGCCAAGATGTGGCAGCTGTAAGAGTCAAACATAAAGGTTGTCCCTATTGTCATCAGAGCATTGGGTTCAATACGACCAAAGATTTATCTCTACAGACCATTGTAGAAGAATGTAAGACTATGGCAAATACTCTCTCTTTCTCTTTTACTCTCTTTTACTTGTTTCAGTCATTTTGACTGCGGCCATGCTGGAGCACCGCCTTTAGTCGAGCAAATCAACCCCGGGACTTATTCTTTGTAAGCCCAGTACTTATTCTATCGGTCTCTTTTGCCGAACCGCTAAGTGACGGGGACATAAACACACCAGCATCGGTTGTCAAGCAATGCTAGGGGGACAAACACAGACACACAAACATACACATACACATATATATATACATATATACGACAGGCTTCTTTCAGTTTCCGTCTACCAAATCCACTCACAAGGCATTGGTCGGCCCGAGGCTATAGGAGAAGACACTTGCCCAAAATGCCACGCAGTGGGACTGAACCCAGAACCATGTGGTTGGTTAGCAAGCTACTTACCACACAGCCACTCCTGCGCCTATCTTAAACATGATGTGACAAAAATACAAGATAAGACTCTGCAAAAATTCAAATATATCGTCCCAGGAAGCACAATGAAAAAAATGTGTCAGGCACCAATCTATGTTATGGTTGGTTGTGGAAGCCTACATTAAAAAAAAAGGATTGTCTATTTAAAAACAAAAAGTGCTATAGTTGTCAGAAGCTGGGATACAGGAGTTCTCATTGTAGAACAAAACTACAACGTTCAAACATAAAATGTTCTAAGGTGTTTTTAGCAGAGAGTGATTGTGACGGAAAAACAAGAAAATTCATGCATGCAAAATTAAATGACGTGAATACCAAATTACAGTTAGACACAGGTATGACATCTTGATTATAAATGCAGATACTTGGAAAAGAATTGGTAAAACCAAGATACCATAAAACAGTGAAAATAACATGTGGTGTAATTACATTTCAAGGGCAAAACATGTATTGATGTGACATTTTGAGGAGAGACACAAGAAGCAAAATTATTCGTTGTGGATAATACACTCAATCTGTTTGGCACAGATTGGTTAGAACTATTTGATTTATGGCACCTCCCCATAAATCTTTACTGCAGTAACATAAATGGTTGTTCCGTTAAAAACAAGTCTTTTGAAAAAAATGTTTCTGCTAGAGTTATCAGAGGATTTAGGTCTATGTAGAAAGACAGAAGCCTATTTCCAAGTAAGTGAAAACACTGTAACTGTACTTAAAGTAAACAAAAGTACCAAAGGCGCAGGAGTGGCTGTGTGGTAAGAAGCTTGTTTACCAACCACATGGTTCCGGGTTCAGTCCCACTGCATGGCACCTTGGGCAAGTGTCTTCTACTATAGCCTCGGGCCGACCAAAGCCTTGTGAGTGGATTTGGTAGACGGAAACTGAAAGAAGCCCGTCGTATATATGTATATATATATATATGTGTATGTGTGTGTGTGTGTGTTTGTGTGTCTGTGTTTGTCCCCCTAGCATTGCTTCACAACCGATGCTGGTGTGTTTATGTCCCCGTTACTTAGTGGTTCGGCAAAAGAGACTGATAGAATAAGTACTGGGCTTACAAAAGAATAAGTCCCGGGGTCGAGTTGCTCGATTAAAGGCGGTGCTCCAGCATGGCCGCAGTCAAATGACTGAAACAAGTAAAAGAATAAAGAGTAATTTGCAGCAATTGAAACCATAAAGGAAAAGCTGGACAGACTCGAAAAGAGCTGAGTCAACAAAAAGGTGGATTACATGAAGTGGGCGGCACCCAGGGTATGTATTTAAAAAATTAATAAGATTAGGCTGAATACCGATTTCTCTGAATACAGGATTGAACAACTGTTTAAAAACATACCACCATCCACTCCCGACTGCAGATCTGTCTGAAACCTATTTACAGATAAAAGTAAATGAAAAATGCTCAAAGTATTTGACAATAAATCACTTTGATCACTTTGACTGACCAGTCCGTCAGGTGTCCATTTGACACCGCTGGTCACAGCATGCTGTCCACTCCTCTCTGGATCGCGCCTTTCTCATCCACGTGATCCCAATCGTCCTCTTGAAATCGTCATTCCACCGTCGTGGAGGTCTTCCGGGTGGTCTTTTCCGCTCACGCGGGTACCACTCGACAACTGCGTGCGTCCACCGATTATCGGTGAGCCGGGCGACGTGTCCAGCCCATCTATACTTAAATACACACAGAGAATTGTACAAATACACACGATTACCTTTTAGATGAAAAAATGGCACCAGCAATATTCCTGCAAATCATGGATACTATGTTACCTGATTGTGAATTTGCAATCCCGCACTTGGACGATATTTTGATTAAGAGTAATTCTCATGAACAGGCATGTGGGACACATAAAAGCTGTGTTTAAGAAAATTAAAGTTTCCGGGTTCACTTTGAGAGAAGAAAAATGCAAATTCTTACTGCTGTTTGTTTCGATTATATTGTTGTTACACTGTTGCAGTGTATTCATTTATTCACAAGGATATAACAAAAGGTTAAGTCGACCTCGGCGGAATTTGAACTCAGAACGTAGAGACAGGTGAAATACTGCTAAGCAATTCTGCCAGCTCACCGCCTTACTACTACTACTACTACTACTACTACGACTACTACTACTACTACTAAAAGAGAGAAGCACTCTGTCGGTTACGACGACGAGGGTTCCGGTTGATCCAATCAACGGAACAGCCTGCTCATGAAATTAACGTGTATGTGGCTGAGCACCCCACAGACACGTGTACCCTTAACGTAGTTCTCGGGGATATTCAGCGTGACACAGAGAGTGACAAGGCCGGCCCTTTGAAATACAGGTACAGCAGAAACAGGAAGTAAGAGTGAGAGAAAGTTGTGGTGAAAGAGTACAGCAGGGATCACCACCATCCCTGCCGGAGCCTCGTGGAGCTTTTAGGTGTTTTCGCTCAATAAACACTCACAACGCCCGGTCTGGGAATCGAAACCGCGATCCTACGACCACGAGTCCGCTGCCCTAACCACTGGGCCATTGCGCCTCCACTACTACTACTACTACTACTAATAATAATAATAATAATAATAATAATAATCCTTTCTATTGGAGGCACAAGGCCACAAATTTGTGAGAGGGGACTAGTCAATTACATCGACCCCAGTGTTTCACTGGTACTTAAATTATTGACCCTGAAAGGATGATAGGCAAAATTGACCTCAGGAGAATTTGAACTCAAAATGTAGTGGCAGACGAAATACCACTAAGAATTTCATCTGGCACACTAACAATTCTGCCAGCTCACCACCTTAATAATAATAACAATAATAATAATAATAATAATAATAATAATAATAATAATAATAATAATAATAATAATAATCCTTTTTACTGTAAACACAGGGACTGAAATCTTGTGGAGTCGGGGGGGTGGGGGGCTAGTCAATTATTCCCCATCCCCCAGTGCTCAACTGGTATTTATTTTATGGAAAGCGGACGTTAAACGATGATGATGATGATGAAGATCTGAAAAAGATGAAAAGCAAAGTCAACTTTGATGGAATTCAAACTAAGCATTTTGTCTGCTGTGCTAGCAATTCTGCCAGCTCACTATCTCAATAACAATACCAATAATAACAAGAGCACTCAGAGAGCACAAACCTCCACCAAGGCAACACCAACATCCTCTCAATGATTAGCCAGAGATGATTTTTAAAATGAGAATATATGAAATAAACTTGACTGCTCTCACAAACGAGAATGCTAAAATTGAACTCAACTGCTCTCAAAAATTAAATAAAAAACACAGGAAAAATAATCCAGAATCTTTGTCCAGTACCAGATCAATCCCCAAAATTAATCAGTTCGTGCCATTCACGAGGCCAAACATCCCTGAAAGTTTCATCCGAATCCATCCAGTGGTTCTTGAGATATCTTGTCCACAGACAAACAAACAAAAATGATTGAAAACAATACCTCCACCTTTGCTAAGGCAGAGGTAATAATAATAATAATAAAAATAATAATAATAGTTTAAAATCTTGGCAAAAGGCCATCAGTTTTGTGGGGCGGTTCTAAGTGAAGTACATCAACCCCAGTACTGGTACTTATTTTATTGAGCTCAAAAAGGTGAAAGGTGGAGCTGATCTCAGTGGAATAATAGTAATCATAATTTCTTTTATCTCACACCAGGGCAATTAATTAAGGTGGGCAATACAAAGATTGACATAAAGTGTGAGGATTTACATAGAATGAAACAATAAGAAAAAATGTAACATGGTCTAAATAAAAGAAAGAAGTACACATAGTATATGTCAGTGAAAAAAAATAAAGGTGATAGTAATATGATTCTCCTAATACTGAATGACTTCTATAGACAATCAAAGATCTCCATGAACACCAATTCTTGTTCTCTAGCTCACAGGTCTATGCTTAGAGCAATTTTTGCACTTCACCACCTTTCAATAAATTCACTGAAGGACAGCAGCTCCCTCTCCACCAAAGAGTAATGTCTATATCTTCATTTCTTTTGACCTCGTCCACTAGACAACTCCTTATGCCATAGCAACCAGACAAAGAAAACCTGCTTTGCCTGCTTGATTAAAAGAGGGCAGTAGGTTAATTATTGCCGTGAACTTGGCTGATACACATATTTGTTCTACATACATACAACAGCAGCTGTTTCACTTAACTCCACAGGTCAGCAATACTTGGATAATAAACAATTGCATGCAGAATAGTTTCATTGCTCTGCACACATTTCAGAAAAGTCTGTCTTACAGCACCCATGCTCATAGAGTAGCATTGCCAATCCAAGGGCTTCTGGAAATTATTCATACCAGCCTTCAACCGAAACAAGCAAGCTCCTTTTCATCAATGCCCAGAGTCTTCCAAGAATGCTGTCACACTTCCGCACCACTAATCCTCGATAAGATTGCCAAAATAGAACATTCACTTATCCAGTTACCCAACAGATAGAGGGTGGTGAATGCCTGATGACACACAGAGCCAGTCAAGTTAGGCAGATAGTAATGATGTCTTCATGTAGCTCAGTGGTTCTCAGCTATTTTTTACATATGGACCCCTTTGATTACTAATTTATTCTGGTGGACTCCCATAACCATTCAATGTCTAAAAGCTAGTTATATAGATACTTATTTCAAAATACCTATTTTGTTTTTCACATGTTCCCATGTGTAGGTTTGCAATAATATTTTGAGAGAACATGTTTCAGGGTCCAGAAACATGTTGAACTGTGTAAAACATTAGAGAAAAAAACCCTGTTTTTCGCAATAAATACATCTCAAGCAGAATTTTTTATCATGACCCCTTAAAATATTACAGTGGATCCCCAATTTACTATTTTGCCTGTGTGGACCCCAATAATCTTAAATGGACCCCAGTTGAGAATCACTGACGAAGCTAATGTCTTACAGTTTCATTTTTCATTTGAATCAGTGAAAAAATAACCGGTTTGTAGTTGAAATGATTATCAAGAATAGTGAATGTACACATATACACATATACAATAGGCTTCTTTCAGTTTCCGCCTATCAAATCCCCATCACAAGCCTTTGATAGGCAATGCAAGGGGACTGAACCTGGATCCATGTGGTTGGAAAGCAAACTTCTTATCACACAGCTGTGCTTGGACTTCTATAGATCATATAAAAGTCATAGGTATATAACTATTCTAACTGTAGATGTTGTAGTCAAGGAATTAAAATTAAAGACAATTATAAAAATAAATATTTAAAAAAACAAAAAAACATCAGGTCAGTATATGTTTTTTGTTTACTTTTTGTTTGTTTTGTAATTTTTGCGGCTATCTCTCGACTGATGAAATCCTGAATATTGTTTGATGATATTGGATTTCAGTAAATTAAGCGGGCAAGTTTAAGTGTTATACAAACCTTAAGTGGTTTGCCCTAGTTAAGCACCTTGGAAGGTCAAAGCCATGCCACAACTTACTTTATTGACACAACCAATCCTGTCGGTAATGTAATGGTGCTCCACTGCTTCTAAAATTTTTATTGCTTGTGACCCATAATTTCAATGTCAAACAGATGATAATAAGAACAAAAAGCAGCTGTTTCTTATTGGGTACATGGCCTGAATTTTAATGGGAGGAGTGTGCGTAGGGGAGGCATTAGATGATTACATCAACCCCAGTGCATGATGGACACCTTATTTTATTGTTTTCATAAAGATGAAAGATAAAGTTGACCCCAGCCAGATTTGAACTCATAGCGCAGAGAACTGGAAAAAATACATGAGGTATTGCATCCAACACTATAACAATTTTAAAATAAATAAATAAATAAATGTGCCCGCCCTTTTAAAGCCTAGCCAGGCTCATGGGCCGGGTTTCCCAGTTTCTATGGTGTATGTGTTCCCCAGCTGGATGTGATGCCAGTCCATCGCAGTGTTACTCATTTTTGCCAGCTGAGTGGACTGGAGCAACGCGAAATGAAGTGTTTTGCTCAAGAACACAACGTGTCGCCCGGTTCAGGAATTGAAACCACAATTTTACGATCATAGTGCTGACACCCTAACCACTAAGCCACGTGCCCCCACTATAACAATTTTGCTAATTTATAAAAGGAAATACTAATAATAATTCTTTTTACTAAAGCCACAAGTCCTAAAATTTCAGGTGGAGGCGAGATAGTTGATTACATCGACCCCAATGCTCAACTGGCAGTTATTTCATCGACCCTGACAGGATGAAAGGCAAACTTGACCATGGCGGAATTTGAACTCAGAACATATAGAACATATTTAAAATGTTGCCAAGCATTTTGTCCACCATGCTAAAGATTCTGCCAGCTCACCTCCTTGATAATAACAATGACAACAACAACAACAATGATTTCAAATTTAGGCACAAGGCCAGCAAGTTTTGGGGAGGGGTAAGTTGATTAATTTAACCCCAGTGCTCAACTGGTGCTTATTTTATCGACCCCAAATGGATGAAAGACAAAGTCGACCTTGGCAGAATTTGAACTCAGAATGTAGCGACAGACAAAATACTGCTAAGCATTTCAACTGGTGTGCTGATGATTCTGCCAGCTCACCACCTTAATAATAATAATAATAATAATAATAATAATAATAATAATAATAATAATAATAATAATAACGATAATAATAATGATAATAATAATAATGATAATAATAACAATAATAATAATAATATTAATAGTTATTGCCAAGCTAATATGGTAGTCCATAAATATAAAACTAAAGCTGCCGTTGATTAGCTCCAATAATAATAATAATAATAATAATAGAGTCCCAGAAAACTAGTGGTAATCTGTAAAAACAAAAGAGAAATCATTTAACAAAATTTGTAAATTAGAATAATTGAAGTGTGATGTAGCCCTTCACAGTAGTAACCCCAAATATGGATTGTTCTGGAACCTGATGACTCCCCCACCTACCCACTATACCTGTTCGACCTGTATCAGCATTGAAAACAGATGTAAAATGATGATGATGATGATGATGGTAGTGGTAGTAGCAGTGGTGATGTCAATGATAATGGTGGTAGTGGTGATGATGATGAAGATAGTGGTGGTACAGGCACAGGAGTGGCTGTATGGTACATAGCTTGCTTACCAACCACATGGTTCTGGGTTCAGTCCCACTGTGTGGCACCTTGGGCAAGTGTCTTCTACTATAGCCTCGGGCCAACCAAAGCCTTGTGAGTGGATTTGGAAAGAAGCCCATCATATATATGTGTGTGTGTATATATATATATATATATATATATGGAAGAAGGCATTCATTTATGTCTGTCAAAAACAGGAAACCTGTATCTCACAACCATTTGATACCAGCCAGGGAGCTTGGTATCAAAAGGGTTAACACCTGACACATTTAAAAAGATCAATATTTAAAAAGCAAGTAAGTTTTTTTAATTATTTCATAACTTTACATAACCCTTTAACGTTCAGGTTAAAGAGGGATGGAACAGGTTACTCTGTTAAATGTATTATGTCACAATAATCAGAGCATGAAGCACTCCCATGACCATAGGTCCATGAGATAGACGGGACTTGTAAACAGTTTTGAGTAGGAACCAGAAAGAGAAGTATGAACACACAATGCACATGTGTGTTCTGCCAAGGTCGATTTTACTTTCATCCTTTCGGGGTCGATAAAATAAACACCAGTTGAGCACTGGGGTTAAATTAATCAACTTACCGAACCGCTAAGTTACAGGGATATAAACACACACCATCGGTTGTCAAGCGATGTTGGGGGACAAACAGACACACAAATGTATACACACACACACACAGAACTTGCTGGCCTTGTGCCTAAATTCGTAAAACGGAAGTGAAGAATAAAAACACATTGCCCATGTCACATCTCACTTTATCTCGCTGATCTAATTATACAGATAACGCCATGTTTCTATATCCGTTTTCTTAAAAATTAAGAAAAGCAGAAAAACGAAAGAATTGTTTGTATTGACAAAGGAAATCCCCGTTTCTATGCAGCTACACTCCTACCTACAGGAAATGTCAAAGGGATGTCAGAAAATAACCCAAGAATTTCAGGTTATACAACAAGATGACAATACTATTCTTATATATAGAAATGAGCAAAACGCACCCTGCCCCCCGTCCAATGGACGGTGCTGAGTTGTCAAGCATCTAAACCAAATTTTCTCAAAACAACTCGTCCAACTGTCCCATAGGCCTCCCCTTTGAGAAACACTGATTTAACCTAAATTTGAGGCACCAACAAAAGAAGAAATAAAGATAGACTTTGTTTCTATTCCAAGAAAAACGATTTTACAAATGCACGTTCCCATGGCTTCATCGATCGCATTCTCACCTGGAATCGATTTTTGTAAATTTTTCAAGACTTATACATGCCCTGATACCATCAGTATCTACAAATCAAATTTGAGCACAATCGGATGGAGGATGCCCAAGATCCTAGAAGACACACACACAAACAGACAGAACAGATTTTATATAATAGACAAGGGCAATTATCAAAGATTCTGTCCTGTGAACTCCAGAAGCAAATTCTTAATCAATAAATGTATATCAGTTAAAAAGTTCTATAAAATAATCCGTTTCTTGTAAATGCCTATATGCTCCTATTACTGTCCTGATAAGATATTGGGCACCTAGTACTTACTAACTACTGTTTCCATAGTTTCTGTCTTTTTTAGTGAAACACTTTGGATTCCCATAATTCTCTGAAAATAGCAGACAAATTTTCACAGAACCCCAGATGCAGGATATGTGTGTTTTTGTGGGGGACTCAAGATGCAACAATTTTTACAACTACAATCAACCAGATGATTTTGACAAATTTTATATTATCGAGCGGAGTGCCACAATTGACACATTAACTTGAAAAACATGTAATATTTTCAATTCTTTGCCTGGCCAGCAGGCATTAATGATATTTTAACTAAAAGTTCATTTTGTGTTGTCCATTTGTCATCCAACACAACTCCAGAGTATTGTTTATAAATTGAAAAATTTCAATTCAGCTGTTAAATCAAACCATCAGCAGTTGCTGGATTTGTTACCATTCCCAACACCAACGTATGTCACATTAATGACACTTCATAAATCTGGTGTTCTTAAAACAGCTGAGTTTGAACAGCAAAGACTAAACAGTTTATTATATGACTTAAAACAAATTATTAGAAATTTAAATTCTACATTATTGGGTTTGTGGACAGTTTCCAGACACAAATGTATTGCTAAAGACCATAAAAAATAGAGCAGGAAAGGTACACCACTGGAACATCATACAAGATATATACTCTTTTACTTGTTTCAGTCATTTGACTGCAGCCATGCTGGAGCATCACCTTTAATCGAGCAACTCGACCCCGGGACTTATTCTTTTGTAAAGCCCAGTACTTATTCTATCGGTCTCTTTTGCCAAACCGCTAAGTGACGGGGACATAAACACACCAGCATTGGTTGTCAAGCAATGCTAGGGGGACAAACACAGACACACAAACACACACACGCATATATATATATACATATATACGACGGGCTTCTTTCAGTTTCTGTCTACCAAATCCACTCACAAGGCTTTGGTCGGCCCGAGGCTATAGTAGAAGACACTTGCCCAAGGTGCCACGCAGTGGGACTGGACCCAGAACCATGTGGTTGGTAAACAAGCTACTTACCACACAGCCACTCCTGCGCCTGTTTAACAAATTATATGATGGCCTGCATGCCACGTCTGACACCAAAGTACATTGGCTTAAACAATTACTAACTGCTTTCCATGCAGAAATCAAGTATACATCCACAGAGTGCACTATATGAAACAAAAGATTTTTTTCTATGAAAAATTTTTCCATGCAGCTTTGCTGCAATTTTCTTATTTATTCACATTTTTTTCAATTAATCATGCATTATCTCATAGTTTGAGATTTCAATAATGTTGTCTCAGTTTTAGATGCAGCAAATGATTTTAGCTCAATAGAGGCCATTGATTGGTTAAAATTCGGAATATTAAACTTACAAATTACAATTTTCTCAAGAAAGCCAAGAGAAAAAAAATGTTTTATTTTGACACATTCTACCAGTGTACGAAGTCTAAAAGTGTTTAGTTAACTAGAAATTGTGTTGAAAACTGCCGTTCAAAAGGAAAAGATCCGAAACCTTTCAAGCAGTGCCCAGCATGATTGCAGTCCAATGACTGAAGCAAGTAAGAAATAAAAGACACAAGTTTAATACTACTTTCCAGAGTGTTTAAAATAATTTCTTTTTTTTATTGATTTGAGCCAGAGCTTATCTGTGTGTGTGTGTGTGTGTGTGTGTGTGTGACTTTTGTAATCCACACACACACACACACATACAGGACTTTCCTTTATTACGATATGAATGTCTGTCTGGTAGGGAAACATTTTCGCTTCTGATGTGTATTTGATATATGAGAAACGTATTGTTCAAGGGGATTAAAGCAGTAAAGACGCAAATAACATCTGAGAATATCTTAAATGCAGGTTTTGATCTCACGGTGAATGGGTGCATTATTATGCAAATATTGAAAAAGTGGGAAGACGACAAAACAAACACAGTTTAAAGAGTATTGTTGAAGTCAGTTTGGCTTTAGTCTATGTGATGTGATTGCGTGTGTGTATGTGTGCACTTTTCAAGTTGTCATTTTCATAGGAAGTCACACATGGATAGCTAAAATTACAATTATAGTAACAGTAGAAGTAACTCAAAGGTCTCTCTCTCTCTCTCTCTCTCTCTCTCTCTCTCTCTCTCTCTCTGAATGAAGGGAAGATTTATGATGCATGTGTATGAATTGTGATACTGGAAAGTAGCGAGATGTGGGTGTTGAAAGTGGACATGTGAAGGCTGGAGAGGAACAAAAAAAAAGGTATGGAGAGGAACAAAGAAGGCGGTGAGCTGGCAGAAACGTTAGCACGCCAGGCGAAATGCTCAGCAGTATTTCGTCTGTCTTTACGTTCTGAGTTCAAATTCCGCCAAGGTCGACTTTGCCTTTCATCCTTTCGGGGGGTCGATTAAATAAGTACCAGTTACGCACTGGGATCGATGTAATCGACTTAATCCGTTTGTCTGTCCTTGTTTTTCCTCTCTGTGTTTAGCCCCTTGTGGGTAGTAAAGAAATAGGTATTTTGTCTGCCGCTACGTTCTGAGTTCAAACTCCACCGAGGTTGACTTTGCCTTTCATCCTTTCAGGATCGATAAATAAAGTACCAGTTACGCACTGGGGTCAATATAATCGACTTAATCCGTTTGTCTGTCCTTGTATGTCCCCTCTATGTTTAGCCCCTTGTGGGCAATAAAAAAATAAGAAGGTGTGCGCCGCTGGATGTGCAACTAAGCACTGATGTATTGAGAGAGAGATTGGGTGCAGTGTGCAAGAGAGGAGACAGCACTGGTTTGGTCATGTGATGCAGATGAATGAGGACAGTTGCATAAAGAATTGCTAATCATTTATTTGTGGAGAAAAGCTGTGGAAGGCTCATTTTTTCCAATCTGTTAATTATCCTAATAGCTCACATTGAAAATGACCACATCTTGCTCCTCTGGAACTTCACCATTCAAATTGACAGAAAGATAGATCCAAATAGGCCAGACATTATATTGAAAGACTTCAGAAAAAATCATACCTCTTCATTGATATGACTGTCCCAATCGACATAAATGTATCTGTCAAGACCTACAAAAAACTGAGCAAGTATAAAGACCTTGAAATAGAAATCAGCAAAATGTGGAACCTCAAGGCTAAAACAATACTTGTTGTCATAAGTGCCCTATGAATGATAGCAAAAAGGGCTGATTGCTACCTAGCTCAGATACCAGGAAACCCCAAAATTGCAGAAATTCAAAAGATAGTGCTCATGGGAACTGCCCATATCCTACATAAAATACTGTCTATGTAATCTCAAATTTTAAAACAAACTTATAATTTTCTTATGTTTTCTTAAACATTCTCTAGAATAAATACTATGTGCAAAACCAAATGTATGACACCATAAGCATAAAAACCAACATGAGCTTGTAACTTGTTGTTTTTTGAGGTCTCTGGGTGAGACTTGGAGTCCAATTGTACAAATACAAAGCAAAAGTCAAACATATATTAATAATAATAATAATAGTAATAATAATAATAATAATAATAATAATAATAATAATAATAATAATAAAAACACCAGGACTTATAATAATAATGGTAATAATAATAAAAACACTAGGATTTACAAGTATATATAACATAATTTTGTATAACATAAATAACAACAAACTTATGGGAACAATGTGCAATGCATGTTCATAGATGAACAACAACAACAATAGTTTCAAATTTTAGCACAAGGCCAGCAATTTTGATAAGGGGGGAAGTCAATTACATTGCCTCCTGTATTCAACTGGTACTTATTTTATTGACCCCAAAAGGATGAAAAACAAAGTTGATCTAAGCAGCATTTGAACTGGTGTATTACAAGTAATGAGAAGAGGATTGCCAATGTGAGAATGATTTCCATTCATGTGTTTTAATTTTTTTTCTTCATATAACTTGATTTCGTTTTGAAAATGAACAATGTGGTGTGTTTAGTTTAATGGCCTATCATCAAGTTTCTTTGTCCCAAGAATCGGCAAGACACACAGCAAGAAATGGAAACAAAAGAAGAAAAAATCATAATAATAATAATTTACTAACCACATGGTTCCGGATTCAGTCCCACTGCGTGAAACCCTTAGGCAAGTGTCTTCTACTATAGCCTCAGGCCGACCAAAGCCTTGTGAGTGGATTTGGTAGACGGAAACTGAAAGAAGCCAGTCATATATATGTATATATATGCGTGTGTGTGTTTGTGTGTCTGTGTTTGTCCCCCTAGCATTGCTTGACAACCGATGCTGGTGTGTTTATGTCCCCGTTACTTAGCGGTTCAGCAAAAGAGACTGATAGAGTAAGTACTGGGCTTACAAAAGAATAAGTCCCGGGGTCGAGTTGCTCGATTAAAGGCGGTGCTCCAGCATGGCCGCAGACAAATGACTGAAACAAGTAAAAGAGTAAAAGAGAGAGAGTAAATGATGATGATGATGGTGATGGTTAATGCTTTAGGCACAATTCCAGTAGTTTTGAGAGAAGAGGGCAAGTAGATGCCATCAACCCTAGTATTTTACTGGTATTTTACTTTATCAACCTGCAAAGGATGCAAAACAAAGTTGACCTTTTTAGGGTTTGGAATTAGAATATGAAGAGCTGGAACAAATACCACAAGGTATTTTGCCTAACAGCTGTTTCTAAAACAAGCACAAGGCCATAAATTTTGGAACACATGGGGAGGGAAGTTAATCAATTATACTGAACCATATAAAATGACTGGTGCCTCTAAAAATTTGCACAATATGGTAATCAAATATTGTTCAACTAATTTCATGTCACATTTTAAAAATTGTCAGCCGGAGACACACATCACTCTCTACCGTGACTACACCTAATTCTTAGAATGATTCGAAACTATAACTAGTATTGCAGGTCCAAGTGAGACCCAAGCAAAAACATGGTGAAAAAATACAAAATATATGGGTGTGACTGTGCGGTAAGAAACTTGCCTCCCAACCACATGGTTCCAGGTTCAGTCCCACAGCATGGCACCTTGGCCAAGTGTCTTCTGTTATAGCCTCAGTTTCCATTTACCAAATCCACTCACAAGGCTACAAGGTGCCACGCTATATAGCATCAGCACCAGCCAAGCACTACCTTGAAGGGTTTTAGTCAAACAAAATCAATCCTAGGACCTACATGACACCAGTTGTCAAGTGGTGATGGAGGGGGGACACAAACACGCAGACACATACAGATACACACACACACACACACACATATATATACACGTGTATATAACGACGGGTTTAGGCGCAAGTGTGGCAGCATGGTAAGAAGCTTGCTTTCCAACCACATGATTCCAGGTTCAGTCCCACTGTGTGGCACTTTGGGCAAGTGTCTTCTACTATAGCCTCGGGCCAACAAAAGCCTTGTGAGTGGATTTGGTAGTAGGAAACTGAAAGAAGCCCATCACGTGTGCGTGTGTGTGTGTATACATGTGTCTGTTTTTGTCCCCCAACTATCACTTGACGAATGATGTTGGTATGTTTACATCCCTGTAACTTAGTGGTTTGGCAAAAGCGACAGATAGAATAAGGAACAGGTTTATAAAGAGTAAGACCTGGGATCAATTTGCTCGACTAAAGGCAGTGCTCCAGCATGGCTGCATCAAATGACTGAGACAAGTAAAAGAATCTCTATATATATAAACGCCAAAATGTCTGTGTGTGTGTCCTTTATACAAATTCACAATTTTTCAGTTAGAAGGCTCGCACTTTCTATGGTCATTTAAAACCATCCAAGGGTGGTCGTGCACATATTTATATTTCCCCAGTCACCCTGCAAAGCCATTAAAAAATCAATAGAAGTGACTTTTTTGTGAATTTTCTATCCAAAACCCAATCAAAATGCTCGAAACTTGATACGCCAATTGAATGCCAGCTAGCTGTATGTGATTGGTCGGAGATTTGGACAGTACTCGCGTGTATGTGCGCACGCACGCAGCTGTATATGCATGCACTAGCACTATGACCCGGCAACGCCGGGTCATAGTGCTAGTAAAAGAATTAAAGAATATATAATGTGTGTGTGTGAGTATGTGTGTGTGTATGTGTGTGTGTATACACATATATATTTAAACTTTATTAATAAAGCTGCAAATATATCACAAAAACTTTAACTCAGTGTTTCACATTCCCATCCATTGGACAGTTTTTATTAATAAAGCATATTACTCTACTTCCGGTATTTGACTACTATTTTTTCCACCTTGTTTCACATTTATGTGCTTACTCTGGTATTTATATATATATATATATATATATATATATATATACACGCAGACACATACACACACACACACACACACACAATGGGCTTCTTTCAGTTTCCGCCTACCAAATCCACTTGGTCAGCCTGAGGCTATAGTTGAAGACACTCAAGGTGCCATACAGTGGGACTGAACCTAGAACCATGTGGTAGGGAAGCAAGCTCCTTACCACACAGCCACACCTATATATGTGTGTGTGTGTGTGTGTGTGTGTACTGCAACTTAGCAGTTTGGCAAAGGAGACAGATAGAATAAATGGCGGGCTTTACAAAAATAGGTTCTGGGGGTCAATTCATTTCACAAAAATTCTTCATGGCCACAGTCTAAGGACTGAAATAGGGGCCATGAAGAATTTTTGACCCCAGAACTTATTATTTTTGTAAACCTGATACTTATTTCGTTAGTCCCTTTTGCCAAACTGCTAGGTTATAGGGACATAAACACAACAACACCAGTTGTCAAGCAGTAGTGGAGGACAAACACAAAAACACATACACACATATATATATAAGGGGCTTCTTTCAGTTTCTATCGACCAAATCCACCCACAAGGGTTTGGTTGGCTCAAGGCTGGAGTACAAGACACTTGCCCAAGATGGTTGGGCAGCATTGGGTTGTCTAGCAATGTTGGGCTGGGGACAAACACTCACATGCTTATATGTATATATACGATGGGCTTCTTTCAGTTTCCACCTACCAAATTCACTCACAAGGCTTGGTCGGCCTGAGTCTATAGTAGAAGACACTTGCCCAAGGTGTCATGCAGTGGGACTGTACCCGGAACCAAGTGGTTAGTAAGCAAACTACTTAGTAAGTAAGCCACTATTGCGTCTATATATATATATATATATATATATATATGTATATATTATATAAAATTAGAGACAAAACCACTATTAGGCAAATATATATATAGGCGCAGGAGTGGCTGTGTGGTAAGTAGCTTGCTAACCAACCACATGGTTCCGGGTTCAGTCCCACTGCGTGGCATCTTGGGCAAGTGTCTTCTGTTATAGCCCCGGGCCGACCAAATCCTTGTGAGAGGATTTGGTAGATGGAAACTGAAAGAAGCCCGTCGTACATATGTATATATATATATATATGCGTGTGTGTGTTTGTGTGTCTGTGTTCGTCCCCCTAGCATTGCTTGACAACCGATGCTGGTGTGTTTATGTCCCCGTTACCTAGCGGTTCGGAAAAAGAGACCGATAAAATAAGTACTGGGCTTACAAAAGAATAAGTCCCGGGGTCGAGTTGCTCGATTAAAGGCAGTGCTCCAGCATGGCCGCAGTCAAATGACTGAAACAAGTAAAAGAGTAAAAGAGATATTCGTGCGTGTGTTTATAGATATATGTGTGTGTGTGTTTATAGATATACATGTGTGTGTGCACTAGTACACATTTTGTCTCTGTGTGTACACATACAGGCACGCCCACACACATACAAAACACGGACGTGTAATACAAGCACACACAATCACTCGATGCTGAGTTTCACACATGTGAATCGCTGCACCGAATGATCAACGCGGTCCATTTTGTTCTATCCCAACAGCGTATTTGTTACGTTGTAGACATTATGCAATATATATATACACATATACACACGCACACACACGTTAATAGTGTTTTGGATCGATGTTATACGTGTGCTGGATATTTAAATATCTGCGCTGTATGAATAAACAAAATGTAAACATAAACAGTGACTATATACAATCTTACCGGTCAACGTATGTGTGTGTGTGTGTGTGTGTGTCTATAGATATATAAGAAAAAATACGATTTATATATATAAGAAATACTAGGATTTATATATATATATATAGACTATTTTATTGAGGCCGAAAAAAATTCACAAATTGTTTGTGAATATTTTCGGCTTTCATAAAATAGTATTTTACTCTGCCTTTGGTATTCGAGTACTATTTTACCCACCTTGTTTTGTACCTATGCGCTTACTTGTGTATGTGTGTATATAACACACACACACACGAGTGTATAACACACACACACACACACACTGTATGTGTGTGAAGAGAGAGAAATGCATTCACAAGTCAAAACACAGATGTATGTAGGTATATATATAATAATATATAATATATATATATATATATATATATATATATATATATATATATATATATATATATATGTATAGAATTAAATATAAAATATAAATTACAAAGTGGGACAAGAACGCAAAAACACACAAGGAGACGACACAAAAAAACAGACGGGTCACTCGAAGCCTCTAATCTTCAGTCGGGAACCGGATCATCTTAGTAATATATATATGTATGTATACCAAGGTTTTCAGCCCAATGTTTACATGCTATCATATACACGTATAGACCTATATTAGTAATGCTTAAGTCACACTGACAACGAACATAAGAAATAGCATAAGATAATATGATATAATAAAATATAAGCGAGAAAGAAAAATGATAAAAAATTATAATTATAAAAACTATTTGTTGTCGACGTACTTTTTCGGGAACCCCGCGGTGATCTTCACTGCCTTGCCAAAATCTGCGGACATATCCTTTGATGTAGCCAACCAGCTTGCTCTTGTAAGGGAAATCAACTTTCCAGATCAAGGAACCGTATCCAAACACCCACATATCAGTGTGCGAACGTAGACAAGTAACCAATTGTTGGAAATGGTGTTGTTGCTCCTCCAGAAACGGTCCTCTAAATTCTAAAATGATTACAAGGAGTTTAGTTAGGCTTTTTTTCTTTTTGTTTGTTTGTTTCGTTTTGTTTTGTACTTCCAAAAAGTCCTAATGACTCGTCGTGGGACGAGAAAAGACAGGATGGGTGGAAGAATCGGTCTGTTGTTGTTTTTTTTCTTTTTCTTTCCTTCAGTTTTTTTTTCTTCTTCTAACTAAAAAAACTATATAAAATAAAAATAAAAAAGCTTAACGTGGTGTTGGTGTTGTCGTTTAGGTTCCTATACTTTTTTGCTGGTCGGCTTTGGCCTGAAGCCAAAGCCAAAAGTTTATAATCAGTAAAAATGTAAGCAAAATAATAACAATAATAGTAATAATAATGAAATAAAGACTATTCGAAGCCCAATGATCGAACGAATAAATGGTTTGAATGAAACGAAAGGAAACCGTATCCCACCGGTATGGTAAATAAAATGTTAAATATATATATATAATATATATATATGTATATTACATGATATACTTTTCCAAGTCTTTTACAAGGACATTGCCGAAAAGTGAGACAAATAAAAAGAAAGAGAGACAGAGAGAAAAGTAAATGAGAAATAGAGATAGATAGATAGATAGATAGAAGAAAGAGGGGGATATATAATATATCAATGTAAGAAAGGGGGAGTGTGTGTGAGAAAAAAAGAAAGAAACAGGGAAAGATAGAGATAAAAGTAAAAGAGAAAGATATAGAGAGAAAGATAGAGAGAGAGAGAGACTAAGTTAATAATAGATTAGTGGGAGTGGTGAGAGGAGGAGAGACAGAGAAAGAGAAAGCGAGAGAATGGTTTAGAATAGAAAACGAAAATAGAACGGAATAAAAGAATATCTGCAGAGGAAAAGATTCGATTGTTTGTAGATGCATTGAGATATAGAGAGAGGGGGTAAGGAAAGTAAATAAATATAAAGGTTAATATGAGAGAGAGAAAGAAAAAGGGAGAGAAGAGAGGCGATTATAGAATAGAAAACGAGGAGAAAGGAAGAATAAAAGAATAGCTGTACAGTAAAAGATTCGATTGTTCGTTAGTTGCGAACGTGCGCGTATGTGTCGGCGTATTTAAACGTGTGTATGTGTGTGTTTGTGTTAGAAAAAAAACTAAACGTGAGATAGATAGACAGATAGATAGATAGATAGATAGATAGATAGACTGGTGGGTAGATAGACATAAACAGAGAGAGTTTGAGAATGAGAGAGTGAATGACTTTAAAAAGAGGCAGCCATAATAAATGATGAGAGAAGATGGAAAGAACGAAAGAAAGCAGAGAAGACGAAAGCAAGAGAGAAAGGTAGGCGAAACTGACTGAGGGAAGGGTAGAAGGAAGAGAAGAGTTAATGAAATAGTGGGAAGTGGCGATGGTTAATGGTGAAAGACAAAGGGGAGGAGGAGTTGTGGGAAGAGAAATAAAGGTTAAATGAGGGAGGAGATAGACACGAAGAGAGGAAAGAGTGAAAGAAGAAAAAGAAATGATCAAAAGACGAAAATTGAAGATTAAAAAATTAGATTAATGCAGGGGAAAGATAAATAGTTTGAAGGAGAAAAAAAAAGGACGTAGAGGTCGTAGAAAGAGGGTGAGAGGAATAGAGAAAGAGTTAGAGATATGTGGGAGGGGGAAAAATAAGAGTGTACAGTAGCGGGAGAGAAAGATTGAGAGGGGGAAAAAGTAGGAGAGTTTAGTGGGAGTAAGAAAGCGGTGTAAGAGAGAGAGAAGGAAAGATTTAAGTGGGGAAGAGCAAGAGAGAGAGTAAGGTAAGAGACAGGGAAAGAGAGAAAGAAATATGGAATGATAAAATGAACTGTTAGAAACGAAGAGAGCGATACAACTATGATGTTGATGTTGTTTAGCCCTAGGTCAATCGTGATCCAGTAAACCTGTGATCCAAGGTAGTCAAGTAAGGTCCGGTTGCCAGACTTAGGTACCCTGGGGGGGTTTCAGTATATTCTGGGTTGGTTGGCACTAATTTAAAATAATGCTCAAGTGGGGTTTCGAAAAACCTGTATCCCTATAAATCTGAGGGTGCGCCACTGAATAGTAAGGGGACAGACAGTGCACCCTCTCGGCGACGGGCATGAGTCAACCTCTTTCTCTTTTACTTGTTTCAGTCATTTGACTGCGGCCATGCTGGAGCACCGCCTTTAGTCGAGCAAATCGACCCCGGGACTTATTCTCTGTAAGCCCAGTACTTATTCTATCGGTCTCTTTTGCCGAACCGCTAAGTAACGGGGACGTAAACACACCAGCATCGGTTGTCAAGCAATGCTAGGGTGACAAACACACACACACAAACACACACACATACACATATATACATATATATACGACAGGCCTCTTTCAGTTTCCGTCTACCAAATCCACTCACAAGGCATTGGTCGGCCCGGGGCTATAGCAGAAGACACTTGTCCAAGATGCCACGCAGTGGGACTGAACCCGGAACCATGTGGTTGGTTAGCAAGCTACTTACCACACAGCCACTCCTGAGTGCTCTTGTTGTTATTGTTACATGATATGGAGAATTGTTAAAGCATCGTAGATATTCACTGTTACACTTATCGGCGACTCTTTACGTTCTGAATTCAGATCCCAAATTCCCGAATTCAAATTTATATATATATACACATACATATAAGCCACTACACACACATTTTTTCTCTCCTTGTTTCTTTCTGTGTCCCTTTCTGTAGAAGAGCGTAGGCTCGAAACGTAAAAGACATTTTCTATTCCTGAGCGCTATACTAATACATCTGTTTGTTTTGTACACCACCTGTCTTCGTCTTTTGTTTTTTTTCGTAAACTCTCCCTATATATATATATAATATATAATTATATATATATATATTATATATATATATATATATATATATATATAATATATATATATATATATATAATAATAAATATTAGGGAATAAATCCAAATTTACAGGGAAAAAATCAGATTTAGGATTAAATCCAATTTTATAGTAAAATATTATAAAATATTATTAGAGACAAAACCACTATTTTGCAAAACAAACAAGGAAAGACTTAATCAATACATAAAATTTTAATATAGTCAAAAAAACCGCCACTAATAGGGAACTATTATTGCTATTTATCATGAAACTTATTATATAGGTAAAGTAACTTCATAATTTGAAACTGACTTATTGGAAGTCCACCTGAAGATTGTCGATCAAGACAAGAAACAATTGTAGTGGCGGTTTTTTTGACTATTTATTAAAATTTTATGTATTGATTAAGTCTTCCTTGTTTGTTTTGCAAAATAGTGGTTTTGTCTCTAATAATTTTTATATATATAATATATATATATATATATATATATATATATATATATATATAGAGAGAGAGAGATAGAGATAGATAGATAGATAGATAGATGATAGATAGATAGATAGATAGATAGATAGATAGATAGATAGATAGATAGATAGATAGATAGATAGATAGATAGATGTGTGTATTTTTCTCCGAAGGGAAGATTATATATATATATAATTTTTTGCAGGATCCAATAGAATCGAGGTATAAAGATACCAAGGTAGAGTCAAGGACAGCATGCCTGTGTATCAACGGTTTGTATGGGCATTTACGTTTTTACTAGATTATATACGGATTTGTCCTCTCAGTTACGCATGCATCCGCAAGCATAGACGAAATGCACACAACGTAACGTATACGTAAAAGCACGCAAGAGTATACTCTGGCATGCAATCCACGGTCCACTGTAGGCTCAAGATCCAACGCAGGGAAGGTTCCGAGCGTGTTGTAGTATAAATACTAACACAAATGGACTGAGGTTCACTAAAGCTGTTTCAGACGTGTTTCATTGATGAACAAATCCATTGCATCATGTAAAATAAAAGCCATTTTCTTCAGGTGAATAAAAAATTAAAATAGAATTTATATTTGACCTACAGATTTAAAAAATAATTTTTGTAACTAAACACTTTCAAACTTCGGACACTGGTAGAATGTGTCATATAAAACATGTTTTACTCTTAGCATTTTTGAGAAAAACTTATATAATTATGAAGATATTTCACCTTAAAGTTCTCGTATTTCGGTAATGTCACCCAATCAATGACGTGTATTCAGCTGAATAAAATTAATGCCGTTGTTTGTCAACAACAACTATCGGCGGTGTATTTTTCGTTTGTCACTGTTAATTATGACGCCGTTCGTGCGTTTGTACTGGATTTAAGGTTTTAAGCTTAGGATTTTAGGGTTAGGGTTAGGGTTTTAGGATTAGGGTTAGGGTTTTAGGGTTAGGGTTGTCATAAATAGCAGTGACAAACGAAATATACTCCGCCGGAAATTCTTGTTGACAAACAACAGCAGTAATTTTATTCAGCTGAATACACGTCATTGATTGGTTGAATTTACCGAAATACGAGAACTTTAAGTTGAAATATCTTCATAAATATAAGTTTTTCTCAAAAATGCTAAGAGTAAAACATGTTTTATATGACACATTCTACCAGTGTCCGAAGTTTGAAAGTGTTTAGTTACAAAAAAATTATTTTTTAAATCTGTAGGTCAAAAGGTAAAGATCCCCAAATGGGAAGTGGTATAGCAATAGGAGCCAGAACATTTTACATTTGTTCCTTTCAGGGCCGACTGAGTACGTCATTTTCGATAAAATTACGAAGCAGGAATACAGAAAGTTTCGTTACGTACAAGTGGCATATATATTTTTCACTGAGAGCTGACCTATATTCAGAATTACCTTTTTGGCAGTCGACATTGGCAAAAGATTTACTGCCTTTGTTATACTTTTCGTTGCTGGTTGCCTTTTGTGAAATTTCCATTTTTCTCTGTGCACTAAAAATGTTGCTCGTCTAGTCGAGGTGGTGGTGGGACATTTCTTTCTCTCATTGTTAAATCTATTCATTTGAAATTAATGCTCGTGTTTAAAAATGTTCAAAACTTTCAGAAGCATTCGTCTGACTAAGAAGACGTGTTACATGACGGAATATTTTCAAAATGAAATGAAAATATCGAAAAACTTTATTTTTCCTTCACCAAGATAAAGAATGTACATACCCCAAAGCGTAATAATCCCAAGACAGATATTTTGTCATTAAGTACAAGCACGGTAATCCGTCTCTTACACAGAGCATTGTTTGAACACGTTCACAGTCGTAGTCGTAAGCAAAACGTTCAAATTGCTGTTACTTGAGATTTCTGGGTGATCCATAAAATAGCTCGAATAAAGCAAAACAGCAACGACTGCCTCGTAATTTTATCGTAATTTTATTGCTTGTTTAGCCATGATATGGAAGCTTCTAACTGAAATAAATGGAAAGAAGTTGTATGATCACCTTGAAAGAAATGAACTGCTGGCAGCTGAACAGGAAGGATTCATGAAGGGAACAAAATCTGGTCTCAGGGCTACGTTGTTAAATCGGAACAACTGTGAGCCTCAATCGTATCATGGAGGAGGTAGTCCTCTTGATGCTTTATGTTTTTGCTCAAAAATTTCCTTCAATATATTTGAAACTCGTAGCATAACAATCCATCCTTCCCTCCCCCCTCCATCCATCCATCCAGGTTGGGCGAGTCACCTGGATCAATGTAACTCTTCCACGCTAGACGACCCAATCGAGCGATGTAGTATAAATACTAACACAAATGGACTGAGGTTCACTACAGCTGTTTCAGGCGTGTTTTATTGATGAACAAATCCATTGCATCATGTAAAAAAAAAAAAGCCATTTTCTTCAGGTGAATAAAAAATTAAAATAGAATTTATCATTTTTCTCTCAAAAAGTATAGAATGCATATTGACCTGGCTTTTAGTGATCTAGCTGAAATATCTACCTCTGCACACCAAGACATCGGATGATAGCAGTATTTTGCTAACTGAACTTGCTGATCCTGTTCATCCTTATAGCATCAGGCTATATTCTCCATTGACTCAATAAGTTTACCTGCCGAAATAGTTCCCATCCACCATGCTGCTTCCCATAATTTCAACATACACTGGCTAGGATGGTTTCATGCAATTCAAGCCGTAGCGGGGACCCTAAAAAATTACTATTATTCCGGACAGAGCATACCTAAGAAGTGGTTCCTCACTCTTCAAAACTCTGAAACTCCCGCGCCAGAGTTCGATTCCCAGGTGGCATAACATTAGAAACATATAGGGGAAATTCAAAATGTAATTATAGTTAAAACAGATCTTTTATCTTTCATCGTTTACTTGTTTGAGCCCTTAGACGGCGGCCATGCTGGGGCATCGCCTTGAATAATTTCAGTCGAACAAATCAATCCTGGTACTTATTATTATTATTATTATTATTATTATTATTATTATTATTATTATTATTATTATTATTATTATTATTATTATTATTTTGTAAAGCCTGGTAGTTATTCTATCGCTCCCTTTTGCCGAATTGCTAAATTACGGGAACGATGACACACCAACACCGGTTCTCAAGCGATTGCTGGGACAAACACATACACACACACACACACACGCAGATGTATATAAGATGGCCTTCTTTCAGTTTCCGTCTTCCAAATCCACTCATAAGGCTTTGGTTAGCCCCAGGCTACAGTGGAAGACACTTGTCCAAAGTGCCACGCAGTGGTACTGAACCCGGAACCATGTAGTTGGGAAGCAAGCTTCTTATTACTCTTTGAAACTATAACAGAATAAGATAATGACAGAACGAGTAAAGCGAATCGGTCAGTTCAAAGTGTAAATAAGGGCAAAGTTATAATTATGAGAGGAAAATGATATAATTTCAATAATCTGGTTAATTATATAGGATGTAAATTTATTTAAGAGTAATTTATGGTGATAGATGGGTTAGCATAAATCTAATTAAATATCTTGAAGGGACGACTATAAGGAAAGGAAGAATGGTACTCAAGAAAAAACAAACAAAAACAAAGAATAAAAATCTGCGAGAAGATAATAATATATAATTGGGAACAATGAGAGGTTACATAAATGGATTAATCATAGTTATAGTTCTGTGGTGTTTATGCATTGTATGTGCCTGTAATGAAAATTGTTGGTGTTGCTTATTCATAAAAACAATTAATTGGCGATCATTTGCACTTTAGTAAACGAGTTGCGTATTTCAACATAAATTGGTCCGAATCAAATGTATTTGGACGATTTAAAGCTACATATGTCTTTCATATATAATAACAAAAATTTTGCTTCTTATCTCATCCGTCTGGAATGTTTTGGTTCGGCCTTTGAACTCCTTCGGGAGCCGAGAAAGAGAAATGTCTAATTGCTTTTCCCATTTCATATGAAGACCTCAGGACCAGATGAATGTTTGGTGCAGCATGACATGAAATATTCTCGACAAAGCCTTTCTTATTCATCCGGAGAAAACAAATACAATCCTTGTCTTTGTGAAGAATTGTACATATTGGAATAGCTCGTTGCACCCCATTTCCCCCCCAAAAAAACAAAAAAAACTGACCTATCATATTGCTGTCCACAAAGGAGTTCTCTTGTAGATTATTTTAAAATATCGTTAGTTAGCACTATTCCATAGATTTGACGGAAGTTTTAAATTTCACAATACTCACATCTATTGCGACGAGTTGATTTACATTCGACACATAGCCACTGGTCACGATAAGGCCTAGCAGCCGCCGAGTTGCTCTCCACTATGTGAACTGAATAAGCCTAATTTATCATCTAATAACAATTATCTTCATTTAGAAGCTGTTACTACGTCGTCACTAAGTATTTAAGAGTCTGACTGGCCAGACAAGCACTTTGTGTCTCTGAAACTTTTAGTAACGCAAACTTGTGTCAACTTCTACATACATACATACATACATACATACATACATACATACATACATATATAGGATTAGTGGAACAAACAATAAAAATAGTATGTATATTACAATTTAGTTTTATTTCTAGATTTCTTACCAATAGAGAAAAAGCCGGTTTCTAACCTAGATCCAAGGCTTCTTCATTGGAATTATCAAAGAACATCAGCAGGGTATATGTGCATGTAGGTGTGTCCGTGTGCAATATTTGCAGTCATTGCATGTACAGATATGTATGTTTTGTTTCACGTGTGTATACTCATACATATTGTTATGAAAGTTTTCCATATTTTGACAATTCTGTTGGTGGTTTGTATCTATATTCTTCTAATTAACTTTCTCCTTTCTCAATCATAAGCAAAATTTCCCCAAACGTTCAACATATCTTCACTGAATGCGCTCACGCAACCAATTCACACACACACACATACGCACACAGATATATATATACATACTCGTTGTTATTGGTCATGTATGCATGCAAGTGAGATCAGTGACTTTTCGTCACTGGGAAAAGGATATATGAGTTTGCATTGGGACCCCTTCGCATCGAAGACCGGTGATTGTCGTGCGCTGACGACGGGTAAATACTCAGAAACTTGGGTCCGTGCGTATCACGTCAGGTCGACGATGGGAAGGATGGCTTCCTTTTGCAAATACTGATAGGGCAAAGAATGTGTGTCAATAGCCAGCTGGAGGAGATGTCCTCCTGGGGCTACAAGCTACAGTAGCATCCAACCTTAGTGGTTAGCCACATTTAAGTGGCAAATATACTTCACATTGTCGTGCAGCTACTGTTTATACCTCGCTCAGAGATTTATTATTGCTATATATATATATATATATATATATATATTATATATATAATATATATATATATATATATATATAAGTAATACTAAGCAATTAAGGGTTTAGCAACGAATTGCCTCACCAACACACCGAATTTAGAAATAGCAGTCAAAGAAATATAGCTATTCCTTCTACTAAAAGGGAGATCTCAGTAAAAACACAGCACTTGAAGGCAAACACAGACAGGTAAGAAAGAATGAAATGACGGCAATCTATCATACAATTTTAAGTTACCTACGGACATACGTTTCGAAATCAAGTTTTAGGAAAGCATAAGAATTAGAAAATTCTACCTTACCCAAACTTCTTTTCTCATCGGCGTAGGATACTACAATTATGAATAATTGTATATTAAATTTTGAGATACTAGAAGGCATTTTCTCAACTCAGTGTCAGAGCGAGTCAAAGCATTACCAGTACCACGAAATTCAAAGTGTGAATGAAAGTTTGTGTCACCAGCCCCCGAGGCAATTCGTTGCTAAACCCTTAATTGCTTAGTATTACTTAAATTTTCCTCAAATGAGGCTTTTACATGCCGAAATCTACTTGGTGTAATTGATAATTATTCCAAATTAATTAATTTCACCCTTTATTGTTACTGATAACCATATTTTATCCCAGTAAATGACCACAGCATCTTGTCTTGGCTACACGCGGATGGAAGGGGGCTGGTGACACAAACTTTCATTCACACTTTGAATTTCGTGGTACTGGTAATGCTTTGACTCGCTCTGACACTGAGTTGAGAAAATGCCTTCTAGTATCTCAAAATTTAATATACAATTATTCATAATTGTAGTATCCTACGCCGATGAGAAAAGAAGTTTGGGTAAGGTAGAATTTTCTAATTCTTATGCTTTCCTAAAACTTGATTTCGAAACGTACGTCCGTAGGTAACTTAAAATGTATGATAGATTGCCGTCATTTCATTCTTTCTTACCTGTCTGTGTTTGCCTTTCAAGTGCTGTGTTTTAATGAGATCTCCATTTAGTAGAAGGAATAGCTATATTCTTTGACTGCTATTTCTAAATTCGGTGTTTGGTGTGGTGAGGCAATCGTTGCTAAACCCTTAATTGCTTAGTATACTTAAATTTTCCTCAAATGAGGCTTTTACATGCCGAAATCTACTTGGTGTAATTGATAATTATTCCAAATTAATTAATTTCACCCTTTATTGTCACTGATATATATATATATATATATATATATATATATATATATATTATATATATATATATATATATATATATATATATATATATACATATATATATTACATATATATATATATATACATATATATATAGGAGTGGCTGTGGGTAAGTAGCTTGCTAACCAACCACATGGTTCCGGGTTCAGTCCCACTGCGTGGCATCTTGGGCAAGTGTTTTCTGCTGTAGCCTCGGGCCGACCAAAGCCTTGTGAGTGGATTTGGTTGACAGAAACTGAAAGAAGCCTGTCGTATATATGTATATATATGTATGTGTGTGTTTGTGTGTCGTGTTTGTCCCCCTAGCATTGCTTGACAACCGATGCTGGTGTGGTTTACGTCCCCGTCACTGAGCGGTTCGGCAAAAGAGACCGATAGAATAAGTACTGGGCTTACAAAGAATAAGTCCCGGGGTCGATTTGCTCGAATAAGGTGGTGCTCCAGATGGCCACAGTCAAATGACTGAAACAAGTAAAAGAGTAAAAGAGAGAGTGAATATATATATAACAAATATGCGTGTGTATGTGTGCGTGCGTGTGTGTGTGTGTGTGTGTGTGTTGTGTGTGTGTGTGTGTGTAGTTTAGGTAATTACCAGCTGTTTCCTTTTGAAGCACATCTGCTTATTCTATTATCACAATCAATATGTATTCATTATTACTGTTGTATGTAAATCAAAGTCACAATAAAATCGACGATTATGGAAATATTTATTTCCAGAGTTGTTGAATAAACAAAGCGGGAAAATGGAAATTTTCTGGTTCTATTCATTCGCCATTACTCATGTTTCGTTTTCCAATAGGAATCGCAAAGATTTACATGTGTTACACAGACATGTAAGGAATTTCCTATAACAGAAATCGTCAGACAGAAACGTTTTTTACCAATTTTTTTCTCTGGGAAATTCCTTATGTCTCTATATAACATGTAAATCCTTGTGATTCCTGTTGGAAAATGAAACACGTGTAATGGAAAATAGATAGTACAAAAAAAGTTCCATTTTCCTGTTTCATGTGTATATATTTATATATATGTATATGTATATGTATATGTATATGTATATGTATATGTATTTGTGTATATATATATATATATATATATATGTATGTATGTATGTATGTATGTATGTATGTATGTATGTATGTATATATATCATCATCATCATCATCATCATTTAACGTCCGCTTTCCATGCTGGCATGGGTTGAACGGTTCAACTAGGGTCTGGGAAGCGAGAAGGCCGCACCAGGCCCAGTCTGATCAGGCAGTGTTTCTACAGCTGGATGCCCTTCCTAACGCCAACCACTCCGTGAGTGTAGTGGGTGCTTTTTACGTGCCACCGGCACTGGTATCACAGCTACAAATTCCATTGATGTTGATAGATTACGATTTTGATTTTGATCTTGATCTTCACTTGCCTCAACAGGTCTTCAAAAGTGGAGGTTTGTGTCCCAAGAAGGAAAGGAATGCATAGGGGGGCTGGCTACATCCCAGTGTAGGCCACGGGATTATGGCCTCAGTCCTGCCGGTTCCTCTACGCATAGCATGCTTCCATAGGTTTCGGTCTCTAGTCATTTCCTTGGTGAGACCTAAAGTTTGAAGGTCGTGCTTCACCACCTCGTCCCAGGTTTTCCTGGGTCTACCTCTTCCACAGGTTCGCTCAACCGCTAGGGTGTGGCACTTTTTCACACAACTATCTTCATCCATTCTCGCCACATGACCATACCAGCGCAAACGGCTCTCTTGCACACCACAACTGATGCTTCTTAGGTCTAACTTTTCTCTCAAAGAACTTACACTCTGTCAAGTATGAACACTGACATTACACATCCATCGGAGCATACTGGCTTCATTTCTTGCAAGCTTACGCATATCCTCAGCAGTCACGGCCCATGTTTCACTGCCATATAGCATAGCTGTTCGTACACATGCGTCATACAATCTGCCTTTTACTCTCAGCGAGAGGCCTTTTGTCACCAGCAGAGGTAAGAGCTCTTTGAACTATGCCCAGGCTATTCTTACTCTAGCAGTTACACTTTCAGCGCACCCACCCCCGCTGCTGACTTGGTCACCTAGGTAACGGAAGCTATCAACTACTTCTAGTTTTTCTCCCTGGAATGTGGCGGAAGATGGTCTCTGCGTATTTTCAGTGTTTATTACTCCCGAGCATCTGCCACATACAAAAACTATTTTCCTAGTTAGCCTTCCTTTGACATTGCTGCACCTCTTATGTGTCCATAGCTTACACTTGGTGCATTTTATAGAGTTTCTACCTGCGCCTTTTCTACATATCGAGCAGGGCCATCTACCTGAGGGTGTTTGTGATTTGTCTACCTTCCTACTTATTAGAACTTTGGTTTTAGCTAGGTTGACTCTTAGGCCCTTCGATTCTAATCCTTGCTTCCACACCTGAAACTTCTCCTCCAGTTCTGATAGTGACTCAGCAATTAGGGCAAGGTCATCAGCATAGAGGAGCCAGGGGCAGCCTGTCTTGAATTCCTCCGTTATTGCCTGGAGGACTATGATAAATAGGAGAATGTATATGTATGTATATATATATATATATATATATATATTATAATATATATATATATATATATATATATATATATATATTATGTATATTATATATATATGTTAAAAATGTATATATATATATATGTATATATGTATATGTATATATATGTATATATATATACAATAAAAATATATATATATGGGTGTGTGTGTGTGTGTGTGTGTGTGTGTGTGTGTGTGTGTGCGTGGTGTGGTGTTGTGTGTGTGTGTGTGTGTGTGTGTGTGTGTGTGTGTGTGTGCGTGCGTGCGCGTGTGTGTGCGTGTGTGTGTGTGTTTGTATGCTGCACTCACTCACAAGATGGCGGACGTGTGGACGCAAGCACCTTTCACTCTCCACTTGCAATGATTGTTAAATTGGGAAAGACGCCTGTTGTTCTGAATAACGTTTGCGCTTATGCTTGTTTCCTTCAGGCGCTTTGCCAAAAGAGTAAAAAGCAGCTGTAGGTAGAGGGGTGGAGTGAGAAGAATGTGAGATGGAAGAGGCAATTATCACCGCTACAGATTTTATCATTCTTTAAACAAGAAGTCACTTCCGTGAATGTCTCAGACCTACTGACTATCTGTTGTGACACTCTGTGTGTGTGTGTGTGTGTGTGTGTGTGTGTGTGTGTGTGCGTGGCACGTGTGTGTATTGTGTCTGATACATACAAGCTATACCAATCTCATTACTCTTTACTCTTTACTCTTTTACTTGTTCCAGTCATTTGATTGCGGCCGTGCTGGAGCACCGCCTTTAGTCGAGCAAATCGACCCCGGGACTTATTCTTTGTAAGCCCAGTACTTATTCCATCGGTCTCTTTTGCCGAACCGCTAAGTGACGGGGACATGAACACACCAGCATCGGTTGTCAAGCAATGCTAGAGGGACAAACACAGACACACAAACATACACACACACATACATATATATATACATATATACGACAGGCTTCTTTCAGTTTCCGTCTACCAAATCCACTCACAAGGCATTGGTCGGCCCGGGGCTATAGCAGAAGACACTTGCCCAAGATGCCACGCAGTGGGACTGAACCCGGAACCATGTGGTTGGTTAGCAAGCTACTTACCACACAGCCATTCTTCTTGGGTTTCTGCTTGTTTTTGTGGATCTTCTGTCCACCAAGGTGGAGTCCCAGTCGCTTTTTCTTACAGTTCTTTCCTTCTCTACTTTGCATTTTAAGGCGACGAGCTGACAGAATCGTTAGCATGCCGGGCAAGATGTTTAGCGGCATTTCGTCCGTCTCTATGTTCTGAGTTCAAGTTTCGCCGAGGTTGACTTTGCCTTTAATCCCTTCGGGGGTCGATAAAATAAGTAACAGTTGAATACTGGGGTCGATGTAATCGACTTACCCCTTTCTTGAAATTGCTAGCCTTCTGTCAAAATTTGAAGCCAATATTATGTATGTCTAAGGTGGTGAGCTAGTAGAATCGTCAGCACGCCGGACAAAATGTTTTGCGGCATTTCGTCTTGGGTTCAAATTTCACCGAGGTTTATTTTACCTTTTATCCTTTTGGGGTCGATAGAATGAGTGCCAGTTAAGGCAACGAGCTGGCAGAAATGTTAGCACGCCGGGCAAAATGCCTAGCGGTATTTCGTCCGCCATTACGTTCTGGGTTCAAATTCCGCCGAGGTCGACG
>NC_043019.1:22336353-22372211 GCF_006345805.1 Octopus sinensis | reverse complement strand
AACACTCACACACACACACGCACACACATATATATATATTTACGAGATGGTATCATCAAGAGAGTGACGAGCTGGCAGAAACGTTAGCACGCCGGGCGAAATGCGTAGCCGTATTTCATCTGCCGTTACGTTCTGAGTTCAAATTCTGCCGAGGTCGACTTTGCCTTTCATCATTTCGGGGTCGATTAATTAAGTACCAGTTACGCACTGGGGTCGATATAATCGACTTAATCCCTTTGTCTGTCCTTGTTTGTCCTCTCTGTGTTTAGCCCCTTGTGGGTAGTAAAGAAATAGGCATCAAAAAGTTCTGAACTAGTTCTATAGCGCGCCAACAGATGACAGCACACGGTTGCGTGCGCGGTGAGAGCTAGTTGTGACCTCCATGAGACAGAGTGCTTAATGACATTACAGTGATTACTCCGCAAGTTGTGAAATTTGTGTAAAAAATAGGGATTTTCATAGAAAATAAAAAGCACCTTTTCGATGTAAATAATTTTTGGTCTTAACATGATCCTATTTGAATTTTATCTTCTACGGAATGAAGATCAAGCCTTCTTCTATCATACTCTCAATTTTGGTCAACTTGCGCCGCAGGGTCTCGGGGAGATAGTGTTAGATGAAGGCTACCAAACCTGCCACACACAGACAACTTCAGCTTTATATATATAGATTAACTTGGTTGAAACTAGTTAGGAAAAACTCTAAACCCGCGTAGTGTGTTAGCGAATTATTGTCGGTTATGTAGCTTCTTACCTTCAAACACAATCTGAAACATAAAGTCATTGGTTATTTCATAACAGTCTTTTATGTCAAAAACATCCATAGGAATCGGGGCTTGGTCGAAATCGAAGAAACTGTGTATTGCGTAGTAGGTGACCTAATGAAAGACGAGAAGAAGATACATTAAACGGTTATGTGTGTGTGCACGCACAGGCACATGAACATGACTGTGTGTGTACGTGTATATGTGCATGTGTATATGTGTGTGCATGTCTGTACATGTATGTGTACGTGTGCGTGAGTGTGTATGTATATATGTGCATTTGTATACATGTATGTGTGTATCTATCTATCTATCTATACACACACACATATACATATATATATACATACATACATACACACATACACATATATATATATGTGTTTGTTTATATATATATATATATGTGTGTGTGTGTATATATATATATGTGTGTGTGTGTATATATATATATATATATATATATATATATGTGTGTGTGTGTGTGTGTGTGTGTGTGTGTGTGTGTGTGTGTGTGTGTGTGTGTATTAGAAAAGCGCACAGAAGATTGACGAAGAAACCCACGGGAAAATTACATACAAGATCTGGACAGGCTCATCCCTCATCAGTTATCGGTCAAAAGTCATAACAATTTCGTGACTTTATCTATATATATATATATATGTATATATATATATATATTGGGTTATCCCATAAATAATGCGGTTTTTTCAATTGCATGAACCAAAACTCGGAGGGAGATGGGATAAACTACCTGCATTAACTTGCTATAAAGGCTGGTAGTAATTTTACATTGTCTTTATTCTTAGTGCAAGTTTTGAAGAGTGTAGTTTTATTTTAACTTATTTTTCAAAACTATAATGGAAGTGACAAAGGAGCATATTCAGCACATTATGCTTTATGAGTTCAATAAAGGAAACAACACAACGGAAAGTGCGAAGAATATTAATACAGTATATGGGGGTCGAACAATAAGCATAAGCCAGTGTCGACGGTGGTTCCAGAAATTCCAAGCCGGAAACTACAGCCTAGCAGACGACCCTCGTCCTGGAAGATCTGTAGAGCTCGATGAGGATGTCCTGCAAACCTTGGTGGAACGAAATCTCATCGTAACTGTTGAGGAACTAGCGGAGAAGCTTGGATTTGGTCATTCAACCATTCATCGACACCTGCGTGCCATCGGTAAAGTGAGCAAATTGGGTCAATGGGTTCTTCACAAACTTTCCGAGTCTAATCGCGCGCAGAGAGTGAATGTGTGCTCTTCTTTGCTGTCACATCTCTCAAATGAACCTTTTTCGACTGAATAGTGACTGGTGACGAGAAATGGGTTCTCTATAAAAATATCAAGCGCCGAAGAGTGGGTAGGGAAAGGAGAAACACCGGCACCCCAGGCTAAAGAAGGTTTTCACCTACATAAGGTATTGTTATCAGTTTGGTGGGATATGAAATGTTGAGTCCACTTTGAACTTTTAAACCCAAACCAAACGATAACAAATGAGATCTATGGCGAGCAGCTTGAGCGGCTTAAAACAGCGCTAAAAGTAAAACAACCATCTTTGAGTTCAAGACGAAAGGTGTTCTTCCATCAGGATAGTGCTCGGTCACATATAGAGAGGATGATATACCAAAGGCTGGAGCAGTTTGAATGGGAAACGATGCTCTACAAGTCATATTCGTTGGGCATTGCCCCATCGGATTATCATTTATTCCGCAGTCTTCAAAATCATTTGGACGGGGAAAATATGAATTTTGTAGATGAGGTCAGAAAAGTTTTGGAGGTGTATTTTTCGCCATGGACAAGTGAATTTTGGAAGAGGGACCTTGCAAGTCTGCCAGATAGGTGGAAATGCGTTGTAGAAAATTAAGGAGAGTATATTTTAGATTAAAGAAGAACTTTGTTTATCTTAATTTTGAAAAATAAAAGTACAAACACACACACGCATATACACACACAAAAGCACGCACACACACACACACACACACACACACACACACACACACACAAAGACACACACGCATGCATAAATATTAATCAAAATTCAACTTCGACAAGCCCAGCAACTTACACTCTCTGAAATTATTTCCAACATGACCGGTTCGCTAGTGACATCATCCACTTCACTGGTTTTTTCGGAGTCTTGTTCCTGCAAGTAGTAGTAGTAGCAGTAGTAGTAGTAGTAGTAGTAGTAGTAGTAGTAGTAGTAGTAGTAGTAGTAGTAGTAGTAGTAATGGAAGTAACAGTAGCGGTGGTGATGGTTGCCAGCTTCAAGTTCTTTTGTGGAGAGCGTTATTTATTTATTGTAACACTTGGGGGTGGTCATCTTTTGCCAATTAAACGCATGCACTAGTACGTATGTTTAATTAGAAAAAGATGACCGTCCCCAAGTATAACAATATCTGTTTCAACACACGTTTTCACGTCAAGAATCTTGCAAAACAAATACATGTTATTTATTTTATTTTATTTTATTTTATTTTAATTTATTTTTGTTCTTCTTGTTCCTTGTATTCCATACAACCGAAGTCTGGATCCTGACAGTGACGTTTAAATATATCGAAGCTAACTGGACATTTCCTATCGTGGCACCAATTCATATAACATTAACGTAGTTATGGGTTAAGTCCCATTGTGGCATCTTGGGCAAAGTGTCTTCTACTCTAGCCTCAGGCCGACCAAAGCTTTTAAGTTGACTTAAGTAGATGGAAACTGAAAGAATCTCAACGTGTGTGTGTGTGTGTGTGTGTATGTGTATTAACAAGAAGACGAATCGAGCATGCTTTATTACACACCACTACAATTGTTTCTACACATGGCTACAACTTGTTCGTTACTAAATGTTAAATATATTGTAAACAACATATAGTGTTAAATACTACTATTCATCAATACCGACCGATGCATTTCATCAGGTGAGTGTTGTGTATTAACAAGAAGAGGAATCGAGCATGCTTTATTACACACCACTACAATTGTTTCTACACATGGCTACCACTTGTTCGTTACTGAATGTTAAATATATTGTAAACAACATATAGTGTTAAATACTACTATTCATCAATACCGACCGATGCATTTCATCAGGTGAGTGTTGTGTATTAACAAGAAGAGGAATCGAGCATGCTTTATTACACACCACTACAATTGTTTCTACACATGGCTACCACCTGTTCGTTACTGAATGTTAAATATATTGTAAACAACATATTGTGTTAAATGCTACTATTCATCAATACCGACCGATGCATTTCATCAGGTGAGTGTTGTGTATTAACAAGAAGACGAATCGAGCATGTTTTATTACACACCACAACAATTGTTTCTACACATGGCTACCACCTGTTCGTTACTGAATGTTAAATATATTGTAAACAACATATTGTGTTAAATACTACTATTCATCAATACCGACCGATGCATTTCATCAGGTGAGTGTTGTAAAAAAAACTCTGTTAAAACCGATTCTGTTTTCACTCTTTTTATACTCACACCAAAATAATATTTTAGCAATCTGTTGACAAAAAGATCAAACGACAAAAAAAAATAAAAACAAGGGAAAATAAAATAAAACAAGGAATTAAAAAACATCATACTTATTAAACCATGAACCACCAACTTACCATCTCCGGCTAGGTTTTGGCAAAAAAAAAAGAAATAAACGTTAAAAATAGCAATATCATAAAGTGATAGACTTCACTAATTAACCACTTCTGGTGCATATCACGGTTCCACTTCAAAGAAATCCAGTTAACCAGCCTGGCTGTCTCAACACAGCTGGATACCTTTTCCTACACTAAAATATATAACGTTGCAAACTTAATTTACGATATAAATAAGGGCAACTACAGTCTTTATTTTTGTTGCTTTTCGAAGCCATTGAAAAGTCTGTCAAACCAACAAATGCGCACGTGCACGTGTATATATACATGGACCTACGAGGGGTGCTGAAAAGTTCCTAGCTTTCGGTAAAAGGAAATACGGAAGAATGAGTTGATTATGATTTTATTCACTCTCTTATTGCGGCGGTTCTTCAGTTTTTCTAAGCCCTATAAAAGAACTCGGGAGGTTGGGCCTCTAACCAAGCCTTTTACGACATGCTTAAAGCCAGGAACCTTTCAGCACTCCCTCGTATATCCACACTATTTCCACCACACACACACACACACACACACATACACACATACATATATACATCTATTCATATATATATATATATTACTCTTTACTCTTTTACTTGTTTCAGTCATTTTGACTGTGGCCATGCTGGAGCACCGCCTTTAGTCGAGCAAATCGACCCCAGGACTTATTCTTTGTAAGCCCAGTACTTATTCTATCGATCTCTTTTGCCGAACCGCTAAGTTATGGGGACGTAAACCCACCAGCATCGGTTGTCAAGCGATGTTGGGGGGGACAAACACAGGTACACAAAAATACACACACACATATATATACATATATACGACAGACTTCTTTCAGTTTCCGTCTACCAAATCCACTCACAAGGCTTTGGTCGGCCCGAGACTATAGTAGAAGACACTTGCCCAAGGTGCCACGCCGTGGGACTGAACCCGGAACCATGTGGTTGGTAAGCAAGCTACTTACATATACACATACACACACACACACATATTTTATTGTCATTGATGTATACACTTACTTTTATACCGACCTACGTATGGAACCTACATACACACACGTAATAATATTGATATTTATATTAATTTATGTAGAAATATGGGATTATGAAAATGAATAAAAATAAATAAAGCATAGGCGCAGACGTGGCTGTGTAGTAAGTAGCTTGCTAACCAACCACATGGTTCCGGGTTCAGTCCCACTGCGTGGCATCTTGGGCAAGTGTCTTCTGCTATAGCCCCGGGCCGACCAAAGCCTTGTGAGTGGATTTGTTGACGGAAACTGAAAGAAGCCTGTCGTATATATGTATATATATATATATATATATGTGTGTGTGTGTTTGTGTGTCTGTGTTTGTCCCCCTAGCATTGCTTGACAACCGATGCTGGTGTGTTTACGTCCCCGTCACTTAGCGGTTCGGCAAAAGAAACCGATAGAATAAGTACTGGGCTTACAAAGAATAAGTCCCGGATTCGATTTGCTCGACTAAAGGCGGTGCTCCAGCATGGCCGCAGTCAAATGACTGAAACAAGTAAAAGAGTAAAGAGTATACAATAAGGTTAACTGATAAAACTGATTAAAACTTGTAAGTACAGACATATGTATTTTCATATAAAATGACTTATCTATTTACGTTCATATATTTGTTTTGCAAGATTTTTGATGTGAAATCGTGTGTTGAAACAGATATTGTTGTATTTAGGAATGGCCGAAATAAAATTAAGATTAATGTAAAAAAATAAACAACGCTGAAGCAAAGTAACACCAAATATATAGTGCGTGTGTTTTTATTGGCTAAACTGGCAAAATGACCATTCCTAAATACAACAGACTTATCTATTCACATACAATAATACTGACATAGATATATACGCACTATTTGTTTATGAATACACATCATAAATGTATGCACAGATTAATAAGTGATAACAAATACATCTGCATCATATTTGTAACCACTGGAATGTACCTAACTTTCTTTGAAACTCCAGATAAACGTCTGCGAAGGGTATCTTTTGTAGATGCTCTTAAATGATGGAATGTAATTGTGCCAACGACGTTTGAAAAGGCTTGTACTCGTTTGCACTCGTTCTGGCGATTGTACTCGTTCAGACGCTACATTTTTTTATGAAGACTCTCATTTTCCAGAGGACAGGAGATCTTGTCTCTACAATTGCATTTTCTATTATACTATTTTTAGCTGGGTTATTACTAGTCTTGTTTTTAATCTTCTTCTTAGTGATACTGCAATAATTATTATTGTTATTGCTGTTAGTTTCATTGTTATAATAGTTGTTATCCCCAAAGTCATTATTATAAAAGTTTACAGCATTCATATCGTTCTTTACATTATCTGCACAAACGTCGATATTATAACTTATATTAGAAATATTTGGACTATTTTGATTACTCCTTCCACTTATTACTTTGTATGTGAGGCCTACGTTAGTTTTCAGCTTATTATTAGTATTTGCAATAATTTGACTCAGCATCCTATCATTAATCCTATGAATATGGTATTCCGAATTACGCGATGTTGCATAAGGCAGCTTTACCGTATGTCGATTAAAACATTTTATAGTATTTATTGGATTTAAAAATGTGTTATCCAATGCAACGAAAAATTCCCTAGCAATTATCGATGATACATGTAATCCGAATACCGGAGTATAAACAGAAGCCGTCCATAGGGCTAGGCTCTTTATGGATGCAAAACCGTTGATCACTCTATGACTGGACACAGGCTTAACCGCATATTAATGTGTGTGTGTGTGTGTGTGTGTGTGGTGTGTGTGTGTGTGTGTGTGTGTGTGTGTGTGTGTGTGTGTGTGTGTGTGTGTGTGTGTGTGTGTGTGTGTGTGTGCTTGTGTGCATTTTGAAATTGGTTCTGGAAGTACATATAAAGGTAAAACATTGTAAATATTGGGTAGAAAAACACTTTAGGATAGCAAAAAGTCGAAAGTTGCCCGTGGGACTGGAACCCATATCTCTTGTAGATACGACAGGCCTTCTACCATTGTACCGAAGCAATCCTTCGCATTCGTTTATCCATTTTAGAAACTTTATTCAACCCAATATTTATATGCTATTATTTATAACTTTATATGTATTTCAAGAACCAATTCCAATAAAAAATTAATCCACACACACATATACATAAATATATATATATATATATATATATATATATATATATATATATATATATATATATATATATATATATATATATATATATATATATATATATATATATTATATATATATATATATATATTATATATATATATATATATATATATATTATATATATATATATATATATTATATATATATATAATACATATATATATATATATACGCGCGCGCACACACACACACCACACAATATATACATCCGACAATCTTCTTTCAGTTTCTGTCTACCAAATCCACGCACAAGGCTTTGGTCAGCTCTTGGCCAAGGAGCCACACAGTGAGACTGAACCGGGAACCATGTGGTTGGGGAGCAAGCTTCTTACCACACACCTACTCCATATTATTAATTTGCTTACGGTGGACAGAGAGAGAGAGAGAGAGAGAGAGAGAGAGCAAAAAGGCAGAACTTTTACATACAGCTCCTAATTTTATTCTAAGCTCTGTGTGAAAGTAGAAGTTACGACAACTCGATGTGCCATCTGCTTCATAGTAAGATCAGAAGAGTAAATAAGAAATTTTAGAAAACAAATCCTCGACTTAGATCTCCAATCGAATAACGAAACTTATTGATACTCACATTTGCCATATAATATCGAAACGTGCTCTCGCTTGGCATAGTTCTTCCTGGAACAATATAATCATTTCGCACAGCCTCGTAAACATCACATAAAACTCCTCGCACCGTTTTCTGAAATCAAGACAAACACATATACACTCAAAATATGTTTTATTTTGAAGACAAACCTGAAAGAAAATTTAGTTAGTTTCGAACGTCGCAGATGTATTTTTGTTCAAGGGACATAACTCTTAAAATTTACATTGTTTTATAATTATCTCCCTTAAATGTGAATAGTCTGTCTGCTTATTTAGTGATATATGAGAGGTGGAGAGGCAAGTGGATTAGGGTTATCTAAACAGAAGAGGTACCAGGCTATTATAGTAGTAAGTGAAAAGACAGAGAGAGGACACAGTATGCCTGTGGATCAGAGGCTTGAGTGTGATCATTACTGGTTTAATTTTCTACGAGAGTTCAGATTAACGAAGTAAGTACATGGCTAAGCCCACACACAAAAGTATATAAATAATAAATGCAGCCCTCACGGCCCTGATTTCCCGGTTTCTATGGCGTATGTGTTCCCCAGCTGGACGGGATGCCAGTCCATCGCAGCGTTACTCATTTTTGCCAGCTGAGTGGACTGGAGCAACGTGAAATGAAGTGTTTTGCTCAAGAACACAACGCGTCGCCCGGTCCGGGAATCGAAACCACAATCTTACGATCATGATGCTGACAACCTAACCACTAAGCCACGCGCCAGTCAGTTCTTGATTCCCAAGAACCACCTTATATGTATCATTAACTGAAAAATCAAGAAGTAATAGAACGACCTACCTGTCCAATGCTTTTAAATGGTTGATCAGTGAAAAAGAATTGTTGTGCTGTTTTCATTCTTACGACAGATGTGTTTCCCACTTTTTGCATTGCAGCATCAACGCTGGTGTTTGAAATAGGTAGAACTGTACAGTTTCTCAGGTCTTTGCTGATGTAGTAAGCAACCCCTATACGAATAAACAATGGGACCATAAGTGTCTTATTTAACCAAGGTACAACATTAATGAGACGTTGAGTAACTTTCTTCCGTCCTCATTCCTTGACTCCCTCACATCAATCTCAGAGGCTCTAAAAATGGTCAGAGGCTCTAAAAATGGTCAGAGGCTCTAAGAATGGTCAGAGGCTCTAAAAATGGTCAGAGGCTATAAAAATGGTCAGAGGCTCTAAGAATGGTCAGAGGCTCTAAAAATGGTCAGAGGCTATAAAAAGGGTCAGAGGCTATAAAAATGGTCAGAGGCTATAAAAATGGTCAGAGGCTATAAAAATGGTCAGAGGCTTTAAAAATGGTCAGAGGCTCGAAGAATGGTCAGAGGCTCTAAAAATGGTCAGAGGCTCAAAAAATGGTTAGAGGCTCTAAGAATGGTCAGAGGCTCTAAAAATAGTCAGAGGCTATAAAAATGGTCAGAGGCTATAAAAATGGTCAGAGGCTATAAAAATGGTCAGAGGCTATAAAAATGGTCAGAGGCTTTAAAAATGGTCAGAGGCTCTAAGAATGGTCAGAGGCTCTAAAAATGGGCAGAGGCTCTAAAAATGGTCAGAGGCTCTAAAAGTGGTCAGAGGCTCTAAAAATGGTCAGAGACTATAAAAATGGTCAGAGGCTTTAAAAATGGTCAGAGGCTCTAAAAATGGTCAGAGGCTATAAAAATGGTCAGAGGCTTTAAAAATGGTCAGAGGCTCTAAGAATGGTCAGAGGCTCTAAAAATGGTCAGAGGCTATAAAAATGGTCAGAGGCTCTAAGAATGGTCAGAGGCTATAAAAATGGTCAGAGGCTATAAAAATGGTCAGAGGCTATAAAAATGGTCAGAGGCTATAAAATGGTCAGAGGCTTTAAAAAATGGTCAGAGGCTCTAAGAATGTCAGAGGCTCTAAAAATGGTCAGAGGCTCTAAGAATGGTCAGAGGCTTAAAAATGGTCAGAGGCTCTAAAAATGGTCAGAGGCTATAAAAATGGTCAGAGGCTATAAGAATGGTCAGAGGCTCTAAAAATGGTCAGAGGCTCTAAAATGGTCATAGGCTCTAAGAATGGTCAGAGGCTATAAAAATGGTCAGAGGCTCTAAAAATGGTCAAGGCTATAAAATGGTCAGAGGCTCTAAAAATGGTCAGAGGCTATAAAAATGGTCAGAGGCTTTAAAAAATGGTTGTCAGAGGCTCTAAGAATGGTCAGAGGCTCTAAAAATGGGCAGAGAGGCTCTAAAAATGGTCAGAGGCTCTAAAAGTGGTCAAGGCTATAAAAATGGTCAGAGGCTATAAAAATGGTCAGAGGCTTTAAAAATGGTCAGAGGCTATAAAAAATGTCAGAGGCTATAAAAATGGTCAGAGCTTTAAAAATGGTCAGAGGCTCTAAGAATGGTCAGGGCTCTAAAAATGGTCAGAGGCTATAAAAATGGTCAGAGGCTCTAGAATGGTCAGAGCTCTAAAAATGGTCAGAGGCTATAAAAATGGTCATAGGCTATAAAATGGTCAGAGGCTATAAAATGGTCAGAGGCTCTAAGAATGGTCAGAGGCTCTAAAATGGTCAGAGGCTATAAAATGGTCAGAGGCTCTAAGAATGTCAGAGGCTATAAAAATGGTCAGAGGCTATAAAAATGGTCAGAGGCTATAAAAATGGTCAGAGGCTATAAAAATGGTCAGAGGCTCTAAAAATGGTCAGAGGCATTAAAAATGGTCAGAGGCTCGAAGAATGGTCAGAGGCTCTAAAAATGGTCAGAGGCTCTAAGAATGGTCAGAGGCTCTAAAAATGGTCAGAGGCTCTAAAAATGGTCAGAGGCTATAAAAATGGTCAGAGGCTATAAGAATGGTCAGAAGCTCTAAAAATGGTCAGAGGCTCTAAAAATGGTCAGAGGCTCTAAGAATGGTCAGAGGCTATAAAAATGGTCAGAGGCTCTAAAAATGTTCAGAGGCTATAAAAATGGTCAGAGGCTCTAAAAATGGTCAGAGGCTATAAAAATGGTCAGAGGCTATAAAAATGGTCAGAGGCTATAAAAATGGTCAGAGGCTCTAAAAATGGTCAGAGGCTATAAAAATGGTCAGAGGCTCTAAAAATGGTCAGAGGCTATAAAAATGGTCAGAGGCTCTAAGAATGGTCAGAGGCTATAAAAATGGTCAGAGGCTCTAAAAATGGTCAGAGGCTATAAAAATGGTCAGAGGCTATAAAAATGGTCAGAGGCTCTAAAAATGGTCAGAGGCTTTAAAAATGGTCAGAGGCTCGAAGAATGGTCAGAGGCTCTAAAAATGGTCAGAGGCTCTAAGAATGGTCAGAGGCTATAAAAATGGTCAGAGGCTCTAAAAATGGTCAGAGGCTATAAAAATGGTCAGAGGCTATAAGAATGGTCAGAGGCTCTAAAAATGGTCAGAGGCTCTAAAAATGGTCAGAGGCTCTAAAAATGGTCAGAGGCTCTAAAAATGGTCAGAGGCTCTAAGAATGGTCAGAGGCTCTAAAAATGGTCAGAGGCTATAAAAATGGTCAGAGGCTATAAAAATGGTCAGAGGTTATAAAAATGGTCAGAGGCTATAAAAATGGTCAGAGGCTTTAAAAATGGTCAGAGGCTCTAAGAATGGTCAGAGGCTCTAAGAATGGTCAGAGGCTCTAAAAATGGTCAGAGGCTAGAGGCTATAATGGTCAGAGGCTCTATAATGGTCAGAGGCTATAAAAATGGTCAGAGGCTATAAAAATGGTCAGAGGCTATAAAAATGGTCAGAGGCTCTAAAAATGGTCAGAGGCATTAAAAATGGTCAGAGGCTCGAAGAATGGTCAGAGGCTCTAAAAATGGTCAGAGGCTCTAAGAATGGTCAGAGGCTATAAAAATGGTCAGAGGCTCTAAAAATGATCAGAGGCTATAAAAATGGTCAGAGGCTATAAGAATGGTCAGAGGCTCTGAAAATGGTCAGAGGCTCTAAAAATGGTCAGAGGCTCTAAGAATGGTCAGAGGCTATAAAAATGGTCAGAGGCTCTAAAAATGGTCAGAGGCTATAAAAATGGTCAGAGGCTCTAAAAATGGTCAGAGGCTATAAAAATGGTCAGAGGCTATAAAAATGGTCAGAGGCTATAAAAATGGTCAGAGGCTCTAAAAATGGTCAGAGGCTCTAAAAATGGTCAGAGGCTATAAAAATGGTCAGAGGCTCTAAGAATGGTCAGAGGCTATAAAATGGTCAGAGGCTCTAAAATGGTCAGAGGCTATAAAATGGTCAGAGGCTCTAAAAATGGTCAGAGGCTCTAAAAATGTCAGAGGCTTTAAAAATGGTCAGAGGCTCGAAGAATGGTCAGAGGCTCTAAAAATGGTCAGAGGCTCTAAGAATGGTCAGAGGCTATAAAAATGGTCAGAGGCTCTAAAATGGTCAGAGGCTATAAAAATGGTCAGAGGCTATAAGAATGGTCAGAGGCTCTAAAATGGTCAGAGGCTCTAAAAGGTCAGAGGCTCTAAGAATGGTCAGAGGCTATATAAAAATGGTCAGAGGCTATAAAAATGGTCAGAGGCTTTAAAAATGGTCAGAGGCTATAAAAATGGTCAGAGGCTATAAAAATGGTCAGAGGCTTTAAAAATGGTCAGAGGCTCTAAGAATGGTCAGAGGCTCTAAAATGGTCAGAGGCTATAAAATGGTCAGAGGCTCTAAGAATGGTCAGAGGCTCTAAAAATGGTCAGAGGCATAAAAATGGTCAGAGGCTATAAAAATGGTCAGAGGCTATAAAAATGGTCAGAGGCTCTAAGAATGGTCAGAGGCTCTAAAAATGGTCAGAGGCTATAAAAATGGTCAGAGGCTCTAAAATGGTCAGAGGCTCTAAGAATGGTCAGAGGCTATAAAAATGGTCAGAGGCTCTAAAAATGGTCAGAGGCTATAAAAATGGTCAGAGGCTATAAGAATGGTCAGAGGCTCTAAAAATGGTCAGAGGCTCTAAAAATGGTCAGAGGCTCTAAGAATGGTCAGAGGCTATAAAAATGGTCAGAGGCTATAAAAATGGTCAGAGGCTTTAAAAATGGTCAGAGGCTATAAAAATGGTCAGAGGCTATAAAAATGGTCAGAGGCTTTAAAAATGGTCAGAGGCTCTAAGAATGGTCAGAGGCTCTAAAAATGGTCAGAGGCTATAAAAATGGTCAGAGGCTCTAAGAATGGTCAGAGGCTCTAAAAATGGTCAGAGGCTATAAAAATGGTCAGAGGCTATAAAAATGGTCAGAGGCTATAAAAATGGTCAGAGGCTCTAAGAATGGTCAGAGGCTCTAAAAATGGTCAGAGGCTATAAAAATGGTCAGAGGCTCTAAGAATGGTCAGAGGCTATAAAAATGGTCAGAGGCTATAAAAATGGTCAGAGGCTATAAAAATGGTCAGAGGCTATAAAAATGGTCAGAGGCTCTAAAAATGGTCAGAGGCATTAAAAATGGTCAGAGGCTCGAAGAATGGTCAGAGGCTCTAAAAATGGTCAGAGGCTCTAAGAATGGTCAGAGGCTCTAAAAATGGTCAGAGGCTCTAAAAATGGTCAGAGGCTATAAAAATGGTCAGAGGCTATAAGAATGGTCAGAAGCTCTAAAATGGTCAGAGGCTCTAAAAATGGTCAGAGGCTCTAAGAATGGTCAGAGGCTATAAAATGGTCAGAGGCTCTAAAAATGGTCAGAGGCTATAAAAATGGTCAGAGGCTCTAAAATGGTCAGAGGCTATTAAAATGTCAAGGCTATAAAAATGGTCAGAGACTATAAAAATGGTCAGAGGCTCTAAAATGGTCAGAGGCTATAAAAATGGTCAGAGGCTCTAAAAATGGTCAGAGGCTATAAAAATGGTCAGAGGCTCTAGAAGAATGGTCAGAGGCTCTAAAAATGGGCAGAGGCTCTAAAAATGGTCAGAGGCTCTAAAGTGGTCAGGGCTATAAAAATGGTCAGAGGCTATAAAATGGTCAGAGGCTTTAAAAATGGTCAGAGGCTATAAAATGGTCAGAGGCTATAAAAATGGTCAGAGGCTTTAAAAATGGTCAGAGGCTCTAAGAATGGTCAGAGGCTCTAAAAATGGTCAGAGGCTCTAAAAATGGTCAGAGGCTCTAAGAATGGTCAGAGGCTCTAAAAATGGTCAGAGGCTATAAAAATGGTCAGAGGCTATAAAAATGGTCAGAGGCTATAAAAATGGTCAGAGGCTCTAAGAATGGTCAGAGGCTCTAAAAATGGTCAGAGGCTATAAAAATGGTCAGAGGCTCTAAGAATGGTCAGAGGCTATAAAAATGGTCAGAGGCTATAAAAATGGTCAGAGGCTATAAAAATGGTCAGAGGCTCTAAAAATGGTCAGAGGCATTAAAAATGGTCCAGGGCTTGGTCGATCTAAAAGTGGTCAGAGGCTCTAAAAATGGTCAGAGGCTCTAAGAATGGTCAGAGGCTATAAAATGGTCAGAGGCTCTAAAAATGTCAGAGGCTATAAAAAGGTCAGAGGCTATAAGAATGGTCAGAGCTCTGAAAATGGTCAAGAGGCTCTAAAAATGGTCAGAGGCTCTAAGAATGGTCAGAGGCTATAAAAATGGTCAGAGGCTCTAAAAATGGTCGAGGCTATAAAAATGGTCAGAGGCTCTAAAAATGGTCAGAGGCTATAAAATTGTCAGAGGCTATAAAAATGGTCAGAGGCTATAAAAATGGTCAGAGGCTCTAAAAATGGTCAGAGGCCTCTAAAATGGTCAGAGCTATAAAAATGGTCAGAGGCTCTAAGAATGGTCAGAGGCTATAAAAAATGGTCAGAGGCTCTAAAAATGGTCAGAGGCTATAAAAATGGTCAGAGGCTCTAAAAATGGTCAGAGGCTCTAAAAATGGTCAGAGGCTTTAAAATGGTCAGAGGCTCGAAGAATGGTCAGAGGCTCTAAAATGGTCAGAGGCTCTAAGAATGGTCAGAGCTATAAAATTGTCAGAGGCTCTAAAATGGTCAGAGGCTAAAAAATGGTCAGAGGCTATAAAATGGTCAGAGGCTCTAAAATGGTCAGAGGCTCTAAAAAATGGTCAGAGGCTCTAGAATGGTCAGAGGCTATAAAAAGGTAAGAAAAAATGGTCAGAGGCTATAAAATGGTCAGAGGCTTTAAAAATGGTCAGAGGCTATAAAAATGGTCAGAGGCTATAAAAATGGTCAGAGGCTTTAAAATGGTCAGAGGCTCTAAGAATGGTCAGAGGCTCTAAAAATGGTCAGAGGCTATAAAATGGTCAGGCTCTAAGAATGGTCAGAGGCTCTAAAATGGTCAGCTATAAAAATGGTCAGAGGCTATAAAAATGGTCAGAGGCTATAAAAATGGTCAGAGGCTCTAAGAATGGTCAGAGGCTCTAAAATGGTCAGAGGCTATAAAAATGGTCAGAGGCTCTAAAAATGGTCAGAGGCTATAAAAATGGTCAGAGGCTATAAAAATGGTCAGAGGCTATAAAAATGGTCAGAGGCTCTAAAAATGGTCAGAGGCTCTAAAAATGGTCAGAGGCTATAAAAATGGTCAGAGGCTCTAAGAATGGTCAGAGGCTATAAAAATGGTCAGAGGCTCTAAAAATGGTCAGAGGCTATAAAAATGGTCAGAGGCTATAAAAATGGTCAGAGGCTCTAAAAATGGTCAGAGGCTTTAAAAATGGTCAGAGGCTCGAAGAATGGTCAGAGGCTCTAAAAATGGTCAGAGGCTCTAAGAATGGTCAGAGGCTATAAAAATGGTCAGAGGCTCTAAAAATGGTCAGAGGCTATAAAAATGGTCAGAGGCTATAAGAATGGTCAGAGGCTCTAAAAATGGTCAGAGGCTCTAAAAATGGTCAGAGGCTCTAAGAATGGTCAGAGGCTATAAAAATGGTCAGAGGCTCTAAAAATGGTCAGAGGCTATAAAAATGGTCAGAGGCTCTAAAAATGGTCAGAGGCTATAAAAATGGTCAGAGGCTATAAAAATGGTCAGAGGCTATAAAAATGGTCAGAGGCTCTAAAAATGGTCAGAGGCTATAAAAATGGTCAGAGGCTCTAAAAATGGTCAGAGGCTATAAAAATGGTCAGAGGCTCTAAAAATGGTCAGAGGCTATAAAAATGGTCAGAGGCTATAAGAATGGTCAGAGGCTCTAAAAATGGTCAGAGGCTCTAAAAATGGTCAGAGGCTCTAAGAATGGTCAGAGGCTTTAAAAATGGTCAGAGGCTCTAAAATGGTCAGAGGCTATAAAAATGGTCAGAGCTCTAAAATGGTCAGAGGCTATAAAAATGGTCAGAGGCTATAAAATGGTCAGAGGCTCTAAAAATGTCAGTCTAAAGGCGGTCAGAGGAGGCTCAAAAATGGTCAGAGGCTATAAAAATGGTCAGAGGCTCTAAAATGGTCAGAGCTTATAAAAATGGTCTGAGGCTCTAAAAATGGTCAGAGGCTCTAAAAATGGTCAGAGGCTCTAAAATGGTCAGAGGCTCTAAGAATGGTCAGAGGCTAAAAATGGTCAGAGGCTCTAAAAATGGTCAGAGGCTATAAAAATGGTCAGAGGCTATAAAAATGGTCAGAGGCTCTAAAAATGGTCAGAGGCTCTAAAAATGGTCCAGAGGCTATAAAAATGGTCAGAGGCTCTAAAAATGGTCAGAGGCTATAAAAATGGTCAGAGGCTATAAAAATGGTCAGAAGCTATAAAAATGGTCAGAGGCTATAAAAATGGTCAGAGGCTCTAAGAATGGTCAGAGGCTATAAAAATGGTCAGAGGCTATAAAAATGGTCAGAGGCTATAAAAATGGTCAGAGGCTATAAAAATGGTCAGAGGCTCTAAAAATGGTCAGAGGCTCTAAAAATGGTCAGAGGCTCTAAGAATGGTCAGAGGCTCTAAAAATGGTCAGAGGCTCTAAAAATGGTCAGAGGCTCTAAGAATGGTCAGAGGCTCTAAAAATGGTCAGAGGCTATAAAAATGGTCAGAGGCTATAAAAATGGTCAGTGCTCTAAAAATGGTCAGAGGCTCTAAAAATGGTCAGAGGCTTTAAAAATGGTCAGAGGCTCTAAAAATGGTCAGAGGCTATAAAAATGGTCAGAGGCTATAAAAATGGTCAGAGGCTCTAAAAATGGTCAGAGGCTCTAAAAATGGTCAGAGGCTCTAAAAATGGTCAGAGGCTCTAAAAATGGTCAGAGGCTCTAAGAATGGTCAGAGGCTCTAAAAATGGTCAGAGGCTCTAAAAATGGTCAGAGGCTCTAAGAATGGTCAGAGGCTCTAAAAATGGTCAGAGGCTCTAAAAATGGTCAGAGGCTCTAAAAATGGTCAGAGGCTCTAAAAATGGTCAGAGGCACTACCTCTTTCTTTTGACCAACCAATAAAAAACTAAAAATAAAGTATCAGTTATAAATAGATATCTACCTGTATTGTAATCATGAATAGTTGTCAGAATTCCTGGGGTATAGAAGGGTGGCAGTATAGTGGTGATGTACTGATCTATACGCATCAAATTGCGTCGACTGTCGTACCAAACCTGAAAGAATCCATGCACAAAGTTTTCAGTTTTACTTTACATCAATATCAATCATCATCATCATCATCATCATCATCATCATCATCATTTAGCGTCCGCTTTCCACGCTAGCATGGGTTGGACGGTTCAACTGGGGTCTGTGAAGCCAGAAGGCTGCATCAGGCCCAGTCTGATCTGGCAGTGTTTCTACGGCTGGATGCCCTTCCTAACGCCAACCACTTCGTGAGTGTAGTGGGTGCTTTTTACGTGCCACCCGCACAGGTGTCAGATGGAGCTGGCAAACGGCCACGGACGGATGGTGCTTTTTACGTGCCACCGGCACGGGGCCAGGCGAGCCTGGCAACGGCCATGAACGGATGGTGCTTTTTATCAATAGTTTAAAATATATATTGTGAATGGTTTTTTTATCTGGCACCATTTTTACAATCCTGTAAATAATAGTAATGGTAATTTTATATAAGCTTAAAGCTTATGGTGATCACCATGCAATGACTAAGGAAAATAATCTAATAAAGGGGCGTATAAGCCCTCAACAGAAAAAGAAGGCTTTCCTATCCGCGTAGAAGTCGAACCCACATCCCTTTGTTAATGCGACTGTGTTACCTTTATACCAGCGAATCAGCCTCCCTTTCCCTATCAAATTTAAGAACTATAATAATGGGTGGATAGATGGATGGGCGAGTGGATGGGTGGGTGGCTGGCCGGCTGGTGGGATGGATGGGTGGGTGGGTGGGTGGATGGATGGATGATCGATGGGTGGATGGATGATGGATGCATGCATGCTTGCATGATGGATGGATTGATGGATGCATGGATGGATGGATGAATGGATGGATGGACGGGCTAAGATGTAGGAGTGGCTGTGTAGTAAGTAGCTTGCTTATGAACCACATGGTTCCAGGTTCAGTTCTACTGCGTGGCACCTTGGGCAAATGTCTTCTACTATAGCCTCAGGCTGACCAAAGCCTTGTGAGTGGATTTGGTAGACAGAAACTGAAAAAACTCGTCGTATATATATATATATTATATATATATATATATATATATATAAATATATATATACATATATATATGTGTATGTGCATGTATATGTTTGTGTGTCTGTGTTTGTCCCCCAACATTGCTTGAAAACCGATGCTGGTGTGTTTACTTCTCCGTAACTTAGTGGTTCAGCAAAAGAAACCGATAGAATAAGTACTAGACTTACGAAGATTAAGTCCTGGGGTCGATCTGCTCGACTAAAGGCGGTGCTCCAGCATGGCCGCAGTCAAATGACTGAAACAAGTAAAAGAGTAAAGAGAGAGTATACCTAAAACACTGTACTTACTTCATGATAAGCAGTTTCTTCGTAAACAGGCAATGTTATTTCTTCATGGTAATACACCTGGTCTTCAAATATTGGTATGGAAATGTCACTGACATCACCTGATATTATATATATAGAATATCTTTATAAATATTTCTTTACTGCCCACAAGGGGCTAAACATAGAGGGGACAAACAAGGACAGACAAAGGGATTAAGTTGATTACATCAACCCCAGTGCGTAACTGGTACTTAATTTATCAACCCCGAAAGGATGAAAGGCAAAGTCGACCTCGGCGGAATTTGAACTCAGGATATCTTTATAAAGTAAGTCATCTGGAATACTAAATACCCACAAATAGTTATTATTAAGCAATGGTTCCCAACCAGGGCCCTTATGACACCTGAGAATCCATATAAGATTTTGGGGGATCCATTTAAGCAAAATAGTAAATTGTGAACCCATAGAAGTACATTAGGGTCCAATGTCGCTGACATCACCTGATATTATATATATATAGAATATCTTTATAAAGTAAGTCATCTGGAATACTAAATACCCACAAATAGTTATTATTAAGCAATGGTTCCCAACCAGGGCCCTTATGACATCTGAGAATCCATATAAGATTTTGGGGGATCCATTTAAGCAAAATAGTAAATTGTGAACCCATAGAAGTACATTAGGTCCAATGTCGCTGACATCACCTGATATTATATATATATAGAATATCTTTATAAAGTAAGTCATCTGGAATACTAAATACCCACAAATAGTTATTATTAAGCAATGGTTCCCAACCAGGGCCCTTATGACACCTGAGAATCCATATAAGATTTGGGAGATCCATGTAAGCAAAATAGTAAATTGTGAACCCATAGAAGTACATTAGGGTCCAATGTCGCTGACATCACCTGATATTATATATATATAGAATATCTTTATAAAGTAAGTCATCTGGAATACTAAATACCCACAAATAGTTATTATTAAGCAATGGTTCCCAACCAGGGCCCTTATGACACCTGAGAATCCATATAAGATTTGGGAGATCCATGTAAGCAAAATAGTAAATTGTGAACCCATAGAAGTACATTAGGGTCCAATGTCGCTGACATCACCTGATATTATATATATATAGAATATCTTTATAAAGTAAGTCATCTGGAATACTAATACCCCACAAATATTATTATTAAGCAATGGTTGCCAACCAGGGCCCTTATGACATCTGAGAATCCATATAAGATTTTGGGGGATCCATTTAAGCAAAATAGTAAATTGTGAACCCATAGAAGTACATTAGGGTCCATTAAAAAAATTATGCTTTAGATGTTATTTATTTCATGAAACAGATTTCTTTCGCTAACATTTTGCATAGTTCAAACTACACTAGTTAATGTATGGTGAACAAAATGGGAATTTTGAAAGAAATTTCTTTAAAACTAGTTTTTAACCCTTTAGTGTTCGCATTATTCTACCAAAATTAATGCTTTTTCATCCACCATGTTTTGAATTCATCATGCATTATCGTGTAACTTTGAGTCTGATGAGGTAATTGTTAATTTTTAAAACGATATTGTAGGGTTGGTGTGAGAGACCAGATCTGGCCAGTTTGAACATAAAACAGGCAGAATACTTTTGGCCGGATATGGCCGGTTTAAATGCTAAAGGGGTAAACATCAAATGGCTATGATGGCCCACCAGAATAGAACAGTAATTAAAGGGATCCATAGGCAAAAAATGGTTAAGAACCACTGTTATAAAGGAAGGAAGCCACTGACAGCAAATACTGACAACAGTTATTACAGAGAGAAAGTTACAAGGAGTACCAAATACTCAAATGGTTAAGAACCACTGTTATAAAGGAAGCCACTGACAGCAAATACTGACAACAGTTATTACAGAGAGAAAGTTACAAGGAGTACCAAATACTCAGAGATAGTATAAAGAAAGAAAGCCATAGAGAGTATCAGATATTCACAAATAGTTGTCATGAAGACATACAATCAGAAGGAATACCAAATACCTCACAAATAGAGATTATAAAGAAAGAGAGTACCAAATTTTGATAAACAGCTATCACAAAGAAAGGAAGTTATGGAAATTATCAAATACTTGTAAATAGGCGCAGGAGTGGCTGTGCGGTAAGTAGCTTGCTTACTAACCACGTGGTTCCAGGTTCAGTCCCACTGCTTGGCACCTTGGGCAAGTGTCTTCTACTATAGCCTCGGGCCGACCAAAGCCTTGTGAGCAGATTTGGTAAACGGAAACTGAAAGAAGCCCGTCGTATATATGTATATGTATATGTGTGTGTGTTTGTGTGTCTGTGTTTGTACACCCCCCCCAACATCACTTGACAACCGATGCTGGTGTGTTTACATCCCTGTAACTTAGCGGTTCGGCAAGAGACCGATAGAATAAGTACTAGGCTTACAAAGAATAAGTCTTGGGGTCAATTTGCTCGACTAAATGTGGTGCAAATGACAGAAACAAGTAAAAGAGTAAAAGAATCATTATAAAGAAATGGAACTACAGTGAGTACCAAGTAATTTTTGGAGATTAGAATAATCTTTTACCCCCATCTCAACCTAATTCTTTGTCTTCAGGATTCATGTAAAATTATCTCTCATCACTCCTTCTCAGGGAGCAGTGAATATTACCCATTTCATGAAGTATTAATGAAAATAATTATACACTAAGGAGAAAAATATCTCAATTTTTGTCAAAACCTATATTTATTTATACATTAAATTTTCTATTTTTTGGGAAGTGAGGGAGGTAATTCTACACATGCTTTTAATATCATCATCATCATCATCATCATTTAAGGTCTGTTTTCCATGCTAGCATGGGTTGGACGGTTTTGACTGAGGGCTGGCAACCAGATGGCTGCACCAGGCTCCAGTCTTGATCTGGCAGAATTTCTACAGCTGGACGCCCTTCCTAATGCCAACCACTCCGAGAGTGTAGTGGGTGCTTTTTACGTGCCACCTGCATGGGGGCCAGTCAGGCAGGACTGGTAATGACCTCGCTCAAATCTTTTTACACATGCCACCGACACAGGTGCCAGTGAAGTGATGTTGGTAACGATCACACTCAAATGGTGCCCTTTTAAATGCCACGGGTACAGAAGCCAGTTGGCTGCTCTGGCAACGATCACAACAATCACGCTCGGATGGTGTTCTTGACACCCTACTAGCACAGGCATAAGTGCCAGTAAGGCAATTCTGGTAACGATCATACTCGAATAGCCTCTCTGTCAACGATCACAATATGACTTCATCAATTCATATTATACTTGCTGAAATAATGACAAAGAGAACTACTGTAAATCCTCAAGTATAGTCCGCCCTTGAGTATAATACACAGGGGATTTTTAGGAGGCTGTACCTCTGAAAAACCTAAACCTTGTGTATAATACGCACCTCTTCTCTAACTTGAGTCATGCATAATTAAGCCAGCAGCACCTAGTTGAACAAACACTTCCGCGCATGCGTAATACAATAATGGTGATGTTCTTAACTGTTATATGGGAATGTAAATATGTTCACAAATTGTTTTTGTTACATGTTATTCTGTGTTCTGAATACTTTTTATTTATAAATGTTGCTTACTGCAGTAAGTTATGGATGATTCTTTTATGACTTCATTGCTTTCAGGCTTTGCTTAAGGTATTTTCGCGCCCGACATCACAAAATGTGCCTGAATAAACATTGCCGGACAGCAAATAGAGACTTGGACATTGCTTTGAAAATATTTTTCATTTTTAATCTCGTATATAGTACGCACTAGGGATTTTGACCTTTAAATTTTGGGAAAAAATGCAGATTATACTCGAGGATTTACGGTACTAAGTAAAGTATAAGATATGTTTATACATTGATTTGTATAGAAAATACTATGATGAATCAATACAACTTACCTGTTAATAGTTCTATGTGGTATGATGTGTATTCATATTTCTTTTGCTACAAAATAAACCCAAAATATATAACATATTGTTGAAGTATTGGAAATTATTGACATTGCTAGAAATAAGAGTTATATACACAAACTAGCTATAAGAAGACTGAAGACTGCAATATATATATATATACATATATATATATACACTGACTATTTTATATGCATCATTTTTAGTGACTACTCAAACAGTCAGTGGTTTGGGTAAAACCCTCTGCCATTGTATATATTTTTGCCATAAAAATTTATGGTTGATTTAGCACTAGACTAGCAATGTAGCTACTTCAGCACTCTCAGTCACATTTGGGGACAATTAAATTTTTCCTTTATGAAAGTTTGCATATTTAAAGATCTATGAGGGGTTGGGGTACTGAAAAGTTCCTGGATTTGGATAAAAGAAAATACAGGAGGATCAGTTAATTATGATTTTATTCAACGTATTCCTCTCTCAGATTACACATTGCAATGGGGGGGAGGAGGTAAGAAGGGGGGAGGGAGGAAGGGGGGGGAGGAGATGGAGGATGGAGAGGAGGATAGGAGATGTGGGAGGGAGGGATGGGGCGAGAGGGGAGGGGGTGGGGAGGAAGGAAGGGGAGTGGGATGGGGATGGGGATGAGATGGGAAGATGGGAAAGGAGGAGGAGAGGAGATGGGAGAGGGGAGAGGGGCTGGGCGGGGCGGAGGAGAGGATATGGGAGGGGGAGAGGGGAGGGGAGAGGTGAAGGGAGGAGGTGAGAGGGAGGAGGTGAGAGGGAGGAGGTGAGAGGGAGGAGGTGAGAGGGAGGAGGTGAGAGGGAGGGGAGGAGAAAGTGGAAGAGGAGGAAACAACAACAACAACAACAACAACAGCAAACCACAAATATGGCAACAACTACAAGTTCTTCCATTACTACTCGCACTACCACTACAACAGCTACAACATAACCGACAATACCGCAAAAGCAATTTCAAGGTACAAAAAAATAAAACTAAATCAGACTTACGGTAGTTGGTTCAATCAGGTAAAAATCCAAATTCTGTTATAAACACTAGAAAATAGTTTATTCCATACATTGGAATTACTTTCCCATTTTATGTGGTGCATTATGGTTCCTGGAAAAGAACAAGTGACTCTCTTTTTTATTTCATTCTTTTTTATTTTTTGTCTGTTTATTTTGTTATTCTTTATTTTGTAATTATTTTCTTTGGCTGGTTATAGTCATGTGACTGACCAGACTGAAGGGCTTTAGTCAAACAGTCAACCATTCATTCTTCTAAAACTTTTATTTCATTTTATTTACAGGCACAATCATGGTTCACTTCTCAAACATATGGTTCCCAGTTCAGTCTCAATGCATGGTACCTTGGGCAAATGTCTTCTCCCATAGCTTCAGGCTAACCAAATCATTGAGAACTTTCAGTAAACAAATTTAAAGAAGCCTATTTTATATATATATAATAATAATAATATTATGAGGGAATACTATTCCAAACTTACAGGGAAAAATTCAATTTAGAAATACTAAATCAAATTTCACAAAATATAATATATATACATAAATTTTTTAAAAAAACCACCTTTTATCAATTCAATAATGAAAAATTAAATTATACCATTTAGAAAAATTACATATTATAGAAAGAATTAAATATAAGATAAAACATATAATGATGATTAAGTAATGTGCAAAATAATAAATAATCGTGTGTGTGTATATATATATATATATATATATATATATTATATAATAATATATATATATAATACATATTATATATATATAATATATATTATAATATGTATATATATATATTATATATATATAATATAATATAGATGTATATTATATATATATTATATATATATATTGAATAGTATAATATATATTATATATTATTTATATATATTAATGATAAAGGTAAATTAATTAATCAATTAATAATTAATAATTTTACCAAGTAGTTCGGTATGTTAAAAGAACCATTATCGGTTATACTTTATACAAAAATTCTATAATTATAAGCATAATTACAATTAAGGTTCAGCAAAATTTGCTTCACCACATACCGAAATTTAGAAATAGCAGTTAAAATACTATTCCACTACCATAAGATATTATGGTATTTGTGTGAATAGTATGTTACTGCTATTTCTAAATTTCGGTATGTTATGAAGCAAATTTTACTGAACCTTAATTGTAATTATGCTTATAATGATAGAACTTGGGTTATAATGTGTTTATTATATATATATATATATATTATATATATATAATGGGCCACGTGCACCCTCCAGATATATATATAATAGTAATAATAATAATATAATAATAATAATAATAATAATAATAGGGAGTATAACTCCAAACTTACAGGGAAAAATTCAATTTAGTATTAAATCAAATTTCACAAGAAGAAGAAGAAGAAGAAGAAAGAAGAAGAAGAAGAAGAAGAAGAAGAAGAAGAAGAAGAAGAAGAAGAAGAAGAAGAGAAGAAGGAGGAGAAGAAGAAGAAGAAGAAGAAGAAGAAGAAGAAGAAGAAGAAGAACTTACTGGCATAAAAGTTGGTTCCTTGGCTATCTTGCAACTGACTGTCACTCTTTTGCTCGGAGAACACCATAGTAGTTATAGTGCACACACCATCTGCCGTTAGTTCGAATCCATAACAGCCACTATACTCGACACAATTCACTGCACACAGATTCAATGTCATTTTTTTGAACATTAGATTTCGATTTGTTTTAGATTTTATCATTTTATTTTCATGCAGTGTGAATAAAGCTGCAAAATATAGAAAGAATAATTTTAATTTGCTTCTAAGACCGACCCATACACTAAAAGAATATTGGTCTAAGTACTACAAACATATGGGAAGGTAGAATGGGTGAGACTGAATTTATTAAAGAACCCCACCCCAATTTCCAGTTAACAGACCTTATCATATCTATAATGTTTATTTAAGTAATAATCTTAAACTTGAGTATGCACCTTGTAGTAACGCTGTGTAAAGCTTGTTCTCTGTATTCGGCTATCTAATGTCATCAACGGTATCAATATAAATGCCATTGGATTTACTTCATGCTGCACCATGCAACATTGAATTGATAGAGGGAATGAGCTGATGTACAGCACATAGATTTGATCACTATAAAGCAAATCAGGTTGTGCAGGTTGTCCAAGCAAGATATTGCAGAACCGTCTTTCTCGGACTACAAGGGACTACAATAATCATCACCACCATAATGTGTGTGCGTTTACACATACTGTTACATAAGTTTCCATACATGTGTATATGTGTGTGTGTAGTAGTAGTAGTAGTAGTAGTAGTAGTAGTAGTAGTAGTTGTAGTAGTAATAGTAGTAGTAGTAGTAGTAGTAGTAGTGGTGGTGGTGGTGGTGGTGGTGGTGGTGGTGGTAGTAGTAGTAGTTAGTAAGTATATAGTAAATAGTAGTAGTAGTAGTAGTAGTAGTAGTAGTAGTTGTTGTTGTTGTTGTTGTTGTTGTAGTAGTAGTAAGTAGTAGTGGTAGTAGTGGTGGCAGTAGTAGTAGTAGTAGTAGTAGTAGCGTGGTAGTAGTAGTAGTAGTAGTAGTAGCAGCAGCAGTAGTTAGTAGTAGTAGTAGTAGTAGTAGTAGTAGTTGCAGGGCAGCAGCAGCAGCAGCAGCAGCAGCAGTAGTAGTAGTAGTAGTAGTAGTAGTAGTAGTAGTAGAGGACATACTCACTCTCTGGGGGAGCCGGATCAATTATACTGGCAAAAACAAACACATAATCATCATCATATGTCAAGTGCATGTTTTGTACTCTGAAAGGATTAACTTTACCATAGTCAGCTATTTGACTGTGTGCTTTCTTCTCAAAAGCATTTATTAACGATGGTATATATTGGCCTGCAAAAGGAAAAAAAAAATAATAGAAACACATAAATAATAATAATAATAATATAATAATAATAATAATAATATAATAATAATATAATAATAATATAATAATAATATAATAATGACAGAGTTGGAACCTACATACATTGGAAGCTATGCCAACATTATGGAATAACAACAGAAAAAAGATGGAATAGGCACACACCAGAAAAGGTCACAGAAAACGAAAAGCAACCATACTCTGGGATATGCCGATACACACAGATAGAGAAATTAAGGCCAACAGACCAGATATAGTGTCAGAGATCATGAAGAAAAAAAATGCTTTCTAATTGATGTATCAATACCGGCTGATGACAACGTGTCTCTAAAAGAAATGGAGAAACTCTCAAAATACAAAGACCTGGAAATAGAGGTAACTAGAATGTGGAATCTGAAAACAGAAACAATTCCTATCATAGTAGGTGCATTAGGCATGATAAAAAAATATTCAGACAAATACATAACAAAAACACCAGGACTTACAAACACATATAACATACAGAAATTGCACTACTAGGCACTGCACACATCCTACGCAGAACACTTTCCATACAATAACCATCAGAGCATCACAACAAATCACAGCACATACCCAAGGCACACAGAGCTGTGCTCGGTAGTGAAGTGAAAGCACGCTATAAAAATAAAACTACTGAATAATAATAATAATAATAATAATAATAATAATAATAATAATAATAATAATAATAGAAGAGCATTGTCGATGTGAGAACTATTACTACCCATGTATTTTAATTTAACTTTATTTCTATCAAAAAAAAAAAATGAACGAACTAAGTGAGTTTAGTTTAATGGCCTACCAATGTATACTATGAGTTTCTTTGCCTTAGGAGTCAGGAAGACACTCGGCAGAATGGAAGCAAATTTGAAAGAAGAGGAAAAACCCATAAATATAATAATAATAATAATAACAATAATATAATAATAATAATAATAATAATAATAATAATAATAATAATACAATAATAATAATAAACAATATAATAATTAACAACAACCACAAGAGCACTCAGAGAGTGCAAATTTCCACCAAAGCAACACCAACGTCCTCTCAAGGATTAGCCAGAGATGATTTTTAAAATGAGAATATCTGAAATAAATTCAACTGCTCTCACAAATGCGAATACTAAAAATGAACTCAATCGCTTTCAAAGATTTTTAAAAAAAAACAAAAAAAAAATAATCCAGAATCCTTGTCCGGTACTGGATCAATCCCAAAATCTAATCAGTCCGTGCCAGTCACAAGGCCAAACATCCATGAAAGTTTCATCTGAATCTATCCAGCGGTTCTTGAGATATATTGTCCACAGACAAACAAACAAAGATGACTGAAAACAATACCTCCGCCTTCGCTAAGGCGGAGGTAATAAAATGCTAACATACCAGACATCGTCATCAAAGACTTAAGACAAGAAACATGCTTGTTAATTGATATGATAGTGTCTACTGATAAAAACATCTGAGCAAATGAATTTGAAAAACTGTCGAAATATAAGGGCCTTCAGATTTAGATATCTAAGATGTGGCGATTAAAAACCAAAACCACCCTTCTTTTTGTAGGTGCTCCAGGAAGGAGCAAGAAAGGTAGTGATAAATTTTTTGACAAGATCCCTGGGAAACTCACAATCTATGAGTCTCAAAAAATCGTGTTGACATCAACCACTCACATTCTCAGGAAGTTTCTTTCCATCTAATATATACGTGCCTTAAGTCTCTGGTTGAGACCTGGTCAGAAGGTGAAATCAAATGCAAATCAATTAGAAAATAATTATAATGATGATGATGATGATGATGATGATGATGATGATGATGGTGGTGGTGGTGGTGGTGGTGGTGGTGGTGGTGGTGGTGGTGGTGTGGTGGTGTGGTGGTGGTGGTGGTGTGGTGGTGATGGTGATGATGATGGTGGTGGTGGTGGTGGTGGTGGTGGTGGTGGGTGATGGTGATGGTGATGGTGGTGGTGGTGGTTGTGGTGGTGGTGATGGTGATGATGATGAGATGATGATGGGGTGGTGGTGGTGGTTGGTGGTGGTGGTGGGTGGTGGTGATGGTGATGATGATGGTGGTGGTGGTTGGTGGTGGTGGTGGTGGTGATGGTGATGGTGATGGTGGTGGTGGTGGTGGTGGTGGTGGTGGTGATGGTGATGATGATGATGATGATGATGATGATGATGGTGGTGGTGGTGGTGGTGGTGGTGGTGGTGGTGATGGTGATGGTGGTGGTGGTGGTGGTGATGATGATGATGATGATGGTGGTGGTGATGATGATGATGATGATGATGATCCTTTCTACTACAGAGACAAGGCCTATACATATTTATATATAGACAAGGCACCTATATATATCTTTAAAATTAATCCAAAAAAATAAAACGAAGAAAAAACACAAGTAAAAGGCAACAACGCGAGGACGTGGCACATGCAATGTATTAGCTGATGCTCAGGGAAAGGAAAAAAAGGTAGTTTTATGTTTCAAGCAAAGCTCTTCTTCAGAAACAGGAGACAGAAGAAAGTCCAAGAGAAATGGAGATGGGAGGAAAAAATTGCCAACGATCCACATGTGGCTACATATAGATATAATATATATATATAATATATATATATATATTATATATATATATATATATATATCTGTAAATATAATATTTGACAATTATTCAGTAGCCATGATAAAACTCCAAGTTTCGGATACCGAGGTGGAAATCCATGCCGCCATCTCTTCAGTTATCCGCCCATCGGAAAAATACTATGAAAAAAAAATATATATATATACACACATACACATAAACTGAAGTGTACAGTATCATATATCCATTATGGATATATAATATTATACACTTCAATTGATATACCCACTCTATTGACAAATATACGAGTGCATATATATATTCAAGTAGCCATCTTGGACTTCCTGGATCTCTCCATTCGGCATTCTAGAAGTCTGAAGGAGTCGGGCTCTCGTTGGGGGCCTGCGAAACTTGCAGTAGCAATTGTGCGTATGTACGTGCATGTGTGATTACGTGTGCACTTGTGCACTATTATGTATGTACATGTAAGCATATCACAGGAAGTGATTGTACATATAATATGAAGCAAAACTTTGAATCTCACCTTTAAATGCAATCTTGAACACTATTTCTCTGGTTTGATTGTAACAGGCAGACGTATCGAAATCTTTGTAACTGACAACATCGGAGAAGTCAAAGAAATTATAGAAGAAATTCCTCTGAAATTGATAAATATTTATCATATAGCTATAATGTGTGTGTGTGTGTGTGTGCGTGCGCATGTAAGAAATATGTTCTTTGATAGCTGGTCATGCATATTATTTGTGGCAACATGGGTATATATACACACACACACACACACACACACATACACACGCACACACACACACTCATACATATATATATACGTCTATATACATACACATACATACACAGATACATATGCTTGTGTGCACGGACATGATGCTTTTAGAAAATACAATGAATAAATAACAAAACTGAATATCTTAAATATAAACATAATATAATAACTGTAACTTAATCTATAAACTGAATATAAAATATAAATAATATAAATAATAATATATTACTTAAGAATCCAATTAATCATAATATTGAATATTAATCTTTAATAATTGACCGTCTAATATAATACATGATATTTTAAATTTTAAATTGTAAATCTATCGATAATCTTTATATATAAAAGTGAGGTTGTGTGCTGTCTGTCTCCTACGATTTAGATTCCTAACTACTCCCACATTTTGCGGTGCAATTTAACTAAAACCGGGTATCTTATAGTCGTGATTCATATTGAGCCCTTCTGGGTATTAGCACGTGTCTACGATGAGTCTATGATTTAAAAACAAATTTACCATCAATTTTTCCCATTTTTAATGCATTTTTGGCATATATAAGTGAAGTAACTCTCTAAAAATTTATTATTAAATCTCAGAACGTAAAAAGCTACAGTAACACCCCGCCTTTGTGGTTAGCCATATTGAGATGGCTATTATACTTTACATCTCTAAAAATGCTTATATAGTTATTTCCCTTACAAACCCAAGCAACGCCGGGCAATACTGCTAGTACTAAATAATACTTTTTGAATTTCAGAATTATAAACAAATGCATTTATAAATAAATTTGATTAGATAAGCTTTTTACTAACACACCAAAAATCAACTTAGACAATAAACATCCATACACACACCCACACATAAATTAATTTAGACAATAGACATCCATATTTATAATGATTTTATTTTTTATCTTTTATCTTCATTTTTATCTTACTTTCATTCTTACTTAAATTTTTTACTTTATTTTTATTTTTATTTATTTATATTTATTATTGTTTTTAATATTTTTTATTTACTCCTATTTTCATCTTACCCAAATATATTTAATAACATGTATACACACACACACATAAATTAATATAGACAATAAATACCCATACACACACACAAATTAACATATATAATTCACATCTGTTTATAATGGTTTTATTTTTATTTGAATTTTTACTTTATTTTATTTTTATTTTATCTTATTTTTAGTTTTAGTTTTAGTTTTATTTATTTATTATTTATTATTTTTAACTTCTAACTTGCCCACATATATTTTTATTTATTTATCTCATATATTTTTCTTTTTTTTTTATTATTTTCATTTTATTTCATATATTTTAACATTAATATTTATTTATCTTATTATATTTATTATCTTTTCTTATTTTTTATTATTTTCATTTTATTTCATATATTTTAACATTAATATTTATTTATCTTATTATATTTATTATCTTTTCTTATTTTTTATTATTTTCATTTTATTTCATATATTTTAACATTAATATTTATTTATCTTATTATATTTATTATCTTTTCTTATTTTTTATTATTTTCATTTTATTTCATATATTTTAACATTAAATTTATTATCTTATTATATTTATTATCTTTTCTTATTTTTTCTTATTTTCATTTTATTTCATATATTTTAACATAATATTTATTTATCTTATTATATTTATTATCTTTTCTTATTTTTATATTTTCATTTTATTTCATATATTTTAACATTAATATTTATTTATCTTATTATATTTATTATCTTTTCTTATTTTTTATTATTTTATTGAGGTCTGTATGACTTAACATAGTCTGAATATTTTTTATCATTTTTATCTAATTTTTATTAATATTATTTACTTTTACTTATTTTATTTTCATTTTTATCTTTTATATATGAATCTTTGTGGTTTTCGTCACTGTTTACAGTTATCCTTAAAAAAATCTTTTTATGTATCATATAGATGTAATTTTTGACACTGAATCCAAATTCGCTATTCATTTATTCTAGAAAAATTTTGCAACAGTGTTACAGGTATTCAAAGTTTGATGATTTAGCCTACACTTTCTGTTACTGTTGAAGTTAGGCTTGCCCTTCTGAACTCTCCACTTGATTTTGCAATCCATAACACTTTCTTTCAATGACCTTACATGCCTAGCCAGGGTTTTGACATTGTGTCTCTTCTGGATATAAAAGGAGTACCTATGGTTGTTAAATTTGATTCTGAAAGTACATTCTGCCACACCCACATATTTCTGCACATTTTACCTCCCCAACCCCCAAATCCCCATCCTCATGTATGACTGTATCTGTGTCGCAGTGGCCATAAAGGAACATATAGTGTGGACCTACCAACTAATGTTTTCTTTATACTGAGTACACAGCCTAAAGAAACTCTTAAAGTGTATCTTTTAAATATTTTATTGACGCTGTTCATACAAGGAAAGTGTTTATCCGCTAAACTAAGGAAAATCTTACAGGCACAAAATTTTATGCTTAGGGAGAAGGAGGATGTGAACCACGACACTTTCCAATGGTGTTTTCATTTGGTGGGGTTAGGTTGGAGTTAAATACAACACTATAAATCATTATGCTCTGAGAAAGATCATTTACTTTGGTATCTCTTTCTCTTTCTCTCTCCCACTCTCTTTCTTTTTCTCTCTCTATCTCGCTTTTACTCTCTGCAAGATGTGAGAGGGACAGTGGAACTGTCCTGCACGCGATTGGGCAATGCCCCAAGGTGACTGAACTCTGGACTTATGTCGAACACCTGCTGTCGCATTTGAGAAGAGTACAACTGTCGAGCGAATCTATAATTAAGATAGTTCCGCCGACCTCCCTGAATAGGGAGGAGTGAGCCTGTTTTCTCTCAGTAGTTGCTATGGCGAAAGAAGTAGTATGGAAGACGAGAGTAAAAGGAATTGCAACAGGCATGTTCATCTCCAGTCTCATGCTAATCGACTTTTTCGTTTTCCACATGAAACGGAAAATAAGGCTGGAGAAGAAATGCCTGTCGCAAAGTGTGTTTCGTAAAAGATGGAAGTCTATAGCAAGTATGTTGCGAGTGAAAGAACCTGTTTAATCGAGAATGTAAAAAAGGAGAAAGCAAAGTCTTCAGTGTGAATATGTGGTTTGTGGGGTCAACCGCATCCTCCGCTTCATTTTTTGTTATTCACTCATTCTCATTTAATTGTATATATTTTAATTGTTTGTTTATTCATACGTTTCGTCTCATTCGATACCCTGACCCCAACGTTTGTTTTGTCCCCTCTTTTTCTCAACCTTATGGTGAATAAAGAAATACTCTCTCTCTATCTATCTCGCTTTCACTCTCTCTCTCACACACACACACTCACACACACGTTTGCATGCAAACACTCATTAATATTAGCTTCTCTCTAGCTTTATTCTTTCCAGGTGTCTCCTCTCAACTCTCACATACTGACGACTCACCTTATGTCCCTTATGGCTGTAGGAAATCTCCAGCATCATTGGAATTTGTGTGATGACACTTTCAGGCCCACCCCTATCAGGAATCAACTTCCAGTCATTCTACAAACAAATAAACAGAAGAATCAATAAACAAAAGATCTTCAAGTGTGGATCTTTGAATGGTTTTATTCAACATATTGGTTGTGGATGTAAATCCATTAGTGTCTGTGTTTACATGTCCAGTAATGGACACATATAAATCGATTCATGTTTGATTGTGGATCTTTTTTACCTTTTGTCTTTTACTTGTTTCAGTCATTTAACTACGGCTATGCTGGGGCACTGCCTTGAAGGTTTTAGTCATTCAAATCAACCCCAGGACTTCTTTTTTAAGTCTAGTACTTATTCTATTGGAGACACAAACACACCAACACCTGTTCTCAAGCAATGATAGACACACACACATACATGTGTGTGTGTGTGTGTGTGTGTGTGTTGTGTGTGTGTGTGTGTGTGTGTGTGTATACAACAGGCTTCTTTCAGTTTCTGTCTGCCAAATTTACTCACAAGGCTTTGGTTGACCTGAGGCTATAGTAGAAGACACTTGCCCAAGCTGCCATACAGTGGGAGTGAACCCAGGACTATGCTTTGGAAGCAAGCTTCTTACCATGCACCCATGCTTGTGCCTGTTGATGTGGATTTATGTGCACCAGCTGGTATGAGTTTCTGACCTACACTGACTGTGGATATAAAACGCATCCAGTGGTAGCTGTTCACTACAGTATCCAGTTCTTGTTGCAGCATGGTGCCTTGTGTGCTTCAGTGACCCTAAGACTTTTGCTAGTGGAGCACAAGCTCCTGACAGAGCTTCTCATGGTAAACAGTTCATAGGATAGAGGCCAGACTATCTATTCATGCATTGAATAAAATTTATCTTTCTGTTTTGTTGAGTATTTATCTAAACAACTGTCCAGAAGTATGTTTTTTAATACTGACAGTTATTATGCTGCACACCAAGCTATATCAGATGTTATATTTTGGAAACTTAAGCACCTTAATAGAGGATGAAGACCACTCAGCTACATTGATGTTATTGATAGAGACACATAACACAAAATTGAGGATCTAGCAAAGCTAAAGGGAGACCGAGACTCTTGGCATAGCATTGGGAGACGCAATTCGGTTGTGGTTAATTAAAGAAGGATGTGGGTATTTTGTAAATACCTCACAGAGTGATGACCATGCCCAGCATAGATAGTTACAGGCTGCCTTCTGGAAAGATATAGCACCCATTCAGCCACCCTGCTAGGGGGAAGTCATGGAACTGCAGTCTGGTAGATTGGGAAGAGGTTAGCAGAAGAGCTCAACTGAGCCAATGGTGCTTCATACATAGATGCTGGATGGAAGAATCTCAGAGGATCAATGGTCTTTCGACTCCAGACCTTTTGAGGTCTAGTCACTGACCACAGAGCTACTCAACATGTTCCAGTTCCAGCGACAGACGACCAGCCATGCTTCAGCTACGACGACGCTAATGTACACCTGCAACAGGACGTCTTCTATCTCCGCCGTCGTCGTCACCATCATTGTACCTATTTCTTTACTACCCACAAGGGGCTAGACACAGAGAGGTCAAACAAGGACAGACAAACGGATTAAGTCGAATACATCAACTCCAGTGCGTAACTGGTACTTAATTTATCGACCCCGAAAGGATGAAAGGCAAAGTCGACCTCGGCGGAATTTGAACTCAGAACGTAGCAGCAGACGAAATATTGGTAAGCATTTCGCCCGGAGTGCTAACATTTCTGCCAGCTAGCCGCCTTGTACCAACTTCAAGTCGTCTCTACCACCGTCGCCATTACCATCGTCCACTTCAGACATGTACACACACCAACTTCACAGACCCACGTTGTTAGAGTGAATTCCTTCACCACGTATAACAGTCCATCTGAAGAATTCTAATCACCAAGAGAGTAACTGTAACACATCCATAGGGGTGGTATCCATGGTTGTGTAATCAGATTCCCTATGACTCAAGTTCCCACTTCAAATCTTTATATATAAAAGTGAAGTTGTGTGTCTGTCTCCTACGATTTAGATTCCTAACTACTCCCACATTTTGCGGTGCAGTTTAACCAAAACTGGGTATCTTATAGTCGTGATTCATATCAAGCCCTTCTGGGTATTAGCGTGCGTCTACGATGAGTCTACGATTTAAAAAAAAATTTACCATCATTTTTTTCCATTTTAATGCATTTTTTTCGCTA
>NC_043019.1:22316353-22331353 GCF_006345805.1 Octopus sinensis | reverse complement strand
ATCTCAGAAAATAATTAAAAATTCACATTTTTTATCAAATTATTTTGTTATATTTTTCTATCTATTCAACTGTAAACATTTTAAATATTTCACTAACTTTTTGTTATAACTTGGTAAAAGGGTACGTATTTTGCCAAAAATTGCCAAATTTGTTCCCACCTTCTAAGGCTTCTGGCAGTGAACCTTAGGGTGGCATCCTAGGGCTTTAATAACATGCTGTGAAAAACCTCAACACTCAACAAAACACTTGCGATAGCCACTGGATGCAGTTTTTCTCCAAAATATGTACCAAAAAATCTCTGCTTCTAATATGTGCATACCACCAATGGGTGATTGTGCAGAGATTAAAAATAATCAAGGTTTTGAAAAATTTAGTTAGTATTACCACTAGGCACAGTAATCTATACTATAATAATAATAATAATAATAATAATAATATAATAATAATAATAAGAGAGAGGGAGAGAGAGAGAGAAAGAGAGATTTCCTCAAAAGAAGTCATAAAAAATGGCTGACAATATTTATAATTCTGCGAATATGCTGTGGTTTCTCATCATCATCATCATCATCATCGTTTAGCATCCACTTTCCATGCTAGCATGGGTTGGATGGTTCAACTGGGGTCTGGGAAGCCAGAAGGCTGCACCAGGCCCAGTCAGATCTGGCAATGTTTCTACGGCTGGATGCCCTTCCTAATGCCAACCACTCCATGAGTGTAGTTGGTGCTTTTTACGTGCCACCGGCACAGGTGCCAGGCGAGGCTGGCAAACGGCCACTATCGGATGGTGCTTTTTACATGCCACCGGCACGGAGGCCAGGCAAAGCTGGCAAACGGCCACAATCGGATGGTGCTTTTTACATGCCACCAGCACGGAGGCCAGGCGAGGCTGGCAAACAGCCACGGTCGGATGGTGCTTTCTACATGCCACCGGCACGGAGGCCAGGCGTGGCTGGCAAACGGCCACAATCAGATGGTGCTTTTTACATGCCACCAGCACGGAGGCCAGTCGGGGCGGCACTGGCAATGGCCATGTTCGGATGGTTCTCTTATGTGCCACCGGCACTGGTATCACAGCTACAATTTCCATTGATGTTGATCGATTTTGATTTTGGTTTTGATTTTCTGCGAACAATTATTCAGAACCGTGAATGCCAAACTGCGAATAAGCGAGGATACACTGTATATTTATAATTCAAACAATTATAAAGAATATGGAGACAGATAGGCGCAGGGGTGGCTGTGTGGTAAGTAGCTTGCTAACCAACCACATGGTTCCGGGTTCAGTCCCACTGCGTGGCATCTTGGGCAAGTGTCTTCTGCTATAGCCCCGGGCCGACCAATGCCTTGTGAGTGGATTTGGTAAACGGAAACTGAAAGAAGCCTGTCGTATATATGTATATATATGTATGTGTGTGTGTTTGTGTGTCTGTGTTTGTTCCCCTAGCATTGCTTGACAACCGATGCTGGTGTGTTTACGTCCCCGTCACTTAGCGGTTCGGCAAAAAGAGACCGATAGAATAAGTACTGGGCTTACAAAAAGAATGAGTCCCGGGGTCGAGTTGCTCGACTAAAAGGCGGTGCTCCAGCATGGCCGCAGTCAAAATGACTGAAACAAGTAAAAGAAAGAAAGAAAGATAGATCATCCAAATTTTTTCTGTGCGCCTTCATTCAGAATCCTCCAGCTAGCATGGTTCAAAACAAATTGAGTTTGTTCATTTGCATGTGACAAGTTTAAGGTACCAAGTGAACTGATGAGGGACATGTTGAAATCTAATATGGCTATAAAATTTATACCTAGAGTGACCCCTACATAACATTGGTGCAGAGTGAACAATGGGGGGTTTAATCTATGTTGAATTAGGTCAAACTGTATCTAGGCATTCTAACATGGTTTTTCTTAGGGTTAAAGGATATTGAAAAGAAACGGAGTTAAACTTAGTTATGTTGATAAGGTTCAATCAATATGTTTTATAGCTGTGCACTATTTAGTTGAGTTTTAGTAAATACGGGTGTTGGCATGGCTGTGTGGTAAGAAATTTGCTTCTCAACTACATGGTTCTGGGTTCAGTCCCACAGCATGGTACCTTTGGCAAGTGTGATCTACTCTAGATTTGGGTGGGATAACCAAAACCATGTGAGTGGATTTGGTGAATGGAAACTGAAAGAAGCCCACAGTATATATATATATATATATATATATATATATATATATATATATATATATAGGCTAAAAAATGCGAACGCATTGTGACCAGCGATGTGTAACTACATCTGATAGCCTGGTCGGTCACGGTGATCATGGTGATATATATATATATATATCAGGCATGTGCCATTAGCAATTACTCAGGGTAGGCAGTTGGTGAACTTTATGTAGTAAAACACCAAAAATAAGCGAAACACAGGCATGCAACTGAATTGTAGGCAGATTTACTTCTGCCTTTATAGCACGTAAAGAAAACGTTGTTGTAGGAATGTACACAGCATGTGTACTACAGCAGTTTTATGTGGAGCTTAAATATTGTGATTGAAAAGCAGAGACAAATTATGCTTACCTAATCTATAAAAAAAAATTTAATATTTTGCATTTTATACATTGTAATCAGAGTAACCTTCATGATTTTATTGAAATAGGCACATATTTTGCCATGAAAGGAAAATGTTGCTATCGATCTACTTCATCCAAGGTAGGTACTACCTACCTTGCCTACATATATACATATATATATATATATATATATATATACACATACACACACACACACACATAAGAAAATGAATAAGAAAAAGGATTTAAAATATATATATATATCTCAATCGTAGGTAAAACCTAAATCTGAAAAAGAAGCACACTCTAAGTTATAAAGCACTATATAATATATATAAAGTTAGATGAGACTGGTTTATGGGATTACTCTGGGTTTCACGTCCATAAAGCGCTTAGCTTTAGAGTATATCATCAGATACCAAAACCTGTTGGCTTAAGGCCTCTCTAGCAAGTGGCCTCTCTAGAATATGGAGGAGGAAAGGACCTCACTACTGAAAGGGAGACAATCCTCTGTTGTTAGCATTGAATAACAAGGTCCTTTCCTCCTCCATATTCTAGAGAGGCATTAAGCCAACAGGTTTTGGAACCTAATGATATGCTGCAAAGCTAAGCGCTTCATGGAACATAAAACCCAGGGTAATCCCTTAAACTGGCCTTATCTAACTTTATTTATATTATATATATATATATATATATATATATATATATATATATATATATATATATATATATATATATATATTTCTTTACTACCCACAAGGGGCTAAACATAGAGGGGACAAACAAGGACAGACAAAAGGATTAAGTCGATTACATCGACCCAGTGCAAAACTGGTACTTTATTTATCATCCTCGAGAAGATGAAAGGCAAAGTCGACCTCGTCAGAATTTGAACTCAGAACGTAACGACAGACAAAATACCACTAAGCATTTCGCCTGGTGCACTAACGTTTCTGCCAGCTCGCCACCTATATATATATATAGGTGGCAAGCTGGCAAAAACATTAGCGCGCCGGGCAAAATGCGTAGCCGTGTTTCGTCTGTCGTTGCGTTGTGAGTTCAAATTCCGCTGAGGTCGGCTTTGCCTTTCATCCTTTTGGGGGTCGATAAATTAAGTACCAGTTACGCACTGGGGTCGATGTAATCGACTTGATCCCTTTGTCTGTCCTTGTTTGTCCCCTCTATGTTTAGCCCCTTGTGGGTAGTAAAAAATTATATATATATATATATAGTTAGGAAGGGCATCCAGACATAGAAACATTGCCAGATCAAACTGGGCCTGGTGCAGCCTTCTGGCTTCCCAGACCCCAGTTGAACCGTCCAACCCATGCTAGCATGGAAAGCGGACGTTAAACGATGATGATGATGATGATGATATATATTTGAATATGTATGCAGGCATGTGTGTATGTATGCATGTATTTATGTATGAGCGTATGTATTTATGTATATGTGTAACTCAGTTACCTTGGAGATCTTTACTGAATTTTCAGCTGGGTCAACAAACTCTATAGTAACAAAATATTCGAGAGGCAAATATGGTATATCGGACTCGGTTTTCCTTCCAGTGCAGTAGACTCCTGGTGGGATCTTTTTGGTAAGAGAAGACATAAAGAAAAAAGAAGAGCAGATGAGAGGAAAAGCATGAAAAAAAAAGAACCTTAAAAACATGAATTCATTTCATACCTGTTGATTTGGATAATAAATATAGCATAATTTCAATTAAGGCAGGTCTTCTTTGGTTGTTGCCAAGGTAACATTTCTTCATGGCCAGGCAGGTTTACAAGAAAAATTGGAAACAAAGAGGCTCCACTTGTATGACAAAGATACTTGTTTATAATTATCCCTTGATGTTAAGACAAGGACACACACGCTCACACACACTCACACACACACACACACACACACATACACACACACACACATACACACACACACACTCACACACACACACACACATACACACACACACTCACACACACACACACACACTCACACACACACACACACACACCACACACACTCACACACACACACATACACACACACACACTCACACACACACAACACACACACATACACACACACACTCACACACACACACACACACTCACACACACACACACACACACACACATATACACACACACATATATATATGCACATTTACAACGGGCTTCTTTCAGTTTCCATCTACCAGATCCACTCACGCCACCACCACTTCCACAACCACCACAACCAACATTACAGTCCCTACCATCACCATTACTATCACCACCTCAATCTCCACTGTCACAACTATCACCACTACCATAATCGCCCCCACCATCACCACTAACATTACCACCTTTGCCACAACCACTACTACTACATACTACTACCACTGCTGCTGCCACCACTGCCATCGCTATCACCACCAACACAACTACCACCACCACTGCCGCCACCACCACTTCTGCCACCACCGCCACTGCCACTACCACCACTGCCACTCACTGCTACCATCGCTACCACCACCACTGCCACCATGTTGCTACCACTAACACCACTGCCACTGCTGCCACCACTGCCACTGCCGCTACCACCACTGCCACCCACTGCTACCATTGCTACCACCACCACTGCCACCACCACCACCACTGTTGCCCCCACCACCACTGCTGCCACCACCACCATTAACACCACTGCCACCACCGCCACTGCCACCACCACCACTAACACCACTGCCACCACCGCCATTGCCACCACCACCACTGCCACCACTGCCATCACTACCGCCACTACTGTCACCACCACCACTGCCACCACCACCTCCACTGCTGCCACCACCACCACTAACACCACTGCCATTGCTGCCACTGCTACCACCATCGTCACTGCCACACAACCACTAACAACAACAAAAACAACGCCTCTTCCTCTAGAAATAGCCACTGGAATCTCCCTCAAATCATTGCAATCGCACCACATCAGCCTTCCATTCGATAATGTCACCTGTCACATCTCTAAGAGAAGAGGATGGTCAAAGCTGCAACAGTTTTGATCATCAATGACCCTGGGCTAAATAACAACAACCTTGAACTATTAAATAATTTGATAAAATGTTGGTATTACCTCAAAAACGCTCTCTCGTTCTTTGAATGTGAAGTTGGGGTCGTAGTTGAAATAAAAATAATCAAAATAATTGCAAAACGTTTTACCAGAAGATTTCACCTTCCCACAGAATTCTATTCGGAGAGGCTCAGGCTTTGTGTAATCATTCGCCGTCGTCCAGTTGTCTCCTGAAAATAAAATTATACATATATATAGGCGCAGGAGTGGCTGTGTGGTAAGTAGCTTGCTAACCAACCACATGGTTCCAGGTTCAGTCCCACTGCGTGGCATCTTGGGCAAGTGTCTTCTGCTATAGCCCCGGGCCGACCAATGCCTTGTGAGTGGATTTGGTAGACGGAAACTGAAAGAAGCCTGTCGCATATATGTATATAATTATGTTTGTGTTTGTGTGTCTGTGTTTGTCCCCCTAGCATTGCTTGACAACCGATGCTGGTGTTGCTTACGTCCCCGTCACTTAGCGATTCGGCAAAAGAGACCGATAGAATAAGTACTGGGCTTACAAAGAATAAGTCCCGGGGTCGATTTGCTCGACTAAAGGTGGTGCTCCAGCATGGCCACAGTTAAATGACTGAAACAAGTAAAAGAGTAAAAGAGTAAAAGAGAGTATACAAGTAGGTCAAGCATGGCTGCATAGTAAGAAGTTTGCTTCTCAACCCCATGGTTCCATATTCAATCCCACTGTGTGGCACTTCGGGCAAGTGTCTTCTACTATAGTCTTGAGTTGACCAATGCCTTGAGTTTGTGAGTGGATTTGGTAGAAGGAAACTGAAAGAAACCCACCATGTATATATATATATATAATATATATATATATATATATATATATATATATATATACCAGAGTAAACACATAAATGTGAAACAAGGTGGAAAAAAGAGTACTCATATACCAGTGGTAGAGTAATATGCTTTATTTAAAGCAGCAGAAAATTCAACAAAACCTGTTACTCTGAGTTTCACATTCCCGTTCGTTGGACAGTTTTACTCAGAGTAACAGGTCTTGTTGAATTTTCTGCTGCTTTAAATAAAGTATATATATATATATATATATATAAATATAGATTCAGGTAAATATGGTACTTAAACTGAGGCACCAGAATTTGGTATGATATTATCCATACAGTTTCAAAATAAGGTGATTAGAATTAAAATAAGCAGCAAGGATATCCAGAGGTAATGCAGTGCGATTGTTTCAAACAGCTCCATTTAATTGAGCAAAGCAATCATTACATCAATTTAAATGCAGAGCAATCCTCAGCTGCATAAAGACATAGAATTTAATCAAATTAAAACAGATGGACACATTAGTATAATTTCACCTAAAATCTCCAGAAGGGTAAGGAGATTTTATATATATATATTGTTGTATTTAGGAATGGTTATTTTGCCAGTTTAGCCAATATATATATATATATATATATATATATATATATATATATATAAGTAGAGAGTAATGTAAATATAATTATTAATTGATTTATCTCTATTTTCTTACTTTTCTTAAATAAATACAAACCTTAGTTTATTTAATTATCTTATATTTCAATATTAAATCTAATATTCAAAATAAATAATAGGTAATGGACCAGTAAATTCATTGGATATTATTATCCCTTAATGAGGTATTTAACCTTTTATTGAACTTATATATATGTCCAGACATAGTGATTTACAAAACATGGTTCCAGGGAAAAACCTTCCAAGCTCAGAGGTCCCTTGAAAAGAGATGATAGAACAGAAAAGGGAAAAGGAAATCGATCACAGTGAATAGAAAAGCCAGAGGGGGCAAGAAAAAGAAAAGAACTATTTAACTGACTTACTTGAGATGTAAATATCTACTACAACATCTTGGAACTGGACGTTGTCTTCAAGTTTACCGTGAAAATGCTCAGCTTCAATACCTCTTACTGTGCCATTTGGTAGAGAAACCTGGAAAGTAATGAGAGCGATTAAGATGATGAATTTAAAAGGGTATCTATCTCCCAACCTATCTATCTTTCTTTCTTTTTAACTGTCTATCGCTCTATCTAACTACTTGTCTGTCTGTCTGGCTGTCTATCTATCTATCTGTCTATCTATCTATACATACATACAAACATACATACATACATACATACATACATGCATACATACATACATACATACATGCATGCATACATACATACATACATACATACATACTACATACATGCATGCATGCATACATACATACATACATACATACATACATGCATGCATACATACATACATACATACATACATACATACATACATACATACATACATACATACATCCTTGTTTCTCTCCTTGCTTTTTTTTTCTGTGTATCTTTCTGTCGAAGAGCGTAGGCTCGAAACGTAAAAGACTTGTTCTATTTCTATTCCTGAGCGCCATACTAATACATCTGTTTGTTTGTACACCACCTGCCTTCGTCTTTTGTTTATTTTCGTAAATTTTCCCTTTACATACATACATACAAAACATACATACATACATACATACATACAAAACATACATACATACATACATACAGACATACATAGTGAGAATTTACAAAAATACAAAAGACGAAGACGGGTGTGTAAACAACAAACATGTATTAATTTAACACACCAGAAGTGAGAAAGTCATTTATGCTTTTATGCATTTATGTACACATACATTTACACAGACACACATCTACATTCACACACACACTCACACACACATGCATTTATGTACACACACATTTACACACACACACATCTACATTCACACACACACGCACTCACACACACATGCATTTATGTACACACACATTCACACAGACACACATCTACATTCACACACACACACATGCATTTGTGTACACACACATTCACACAGACACACATCTACATTCTCACACACACACACTCATACACACATGTATTTATGTACACACATATTCACACAGACACACATCTACATTCACACACACACATGCATTTGTGTACACACACATTCACACAGACACACATCTACATTCACACACACACACACTCACACACACATGCATTTATGTACACACACATTTACACAGACACACATCTACATTCACACACACATGCATTTATGTACACACACATTCACACAGACACACATCTACATTCACACACACACACATGCATTTGTGTACACACACATTCACACAGACACACATCTACATTCTCACACACACACACTCACACACACATGCATTTATGTACACACACATTTACACAGACACACATCTACATTCACACACACACACACTCACACACATATGCATTTATGTTCACACACATTTACACAAACGCACATCTACATTCACACACACACACACTCACACACACATGCATTTATGTACACACACATTCACACAGACACACATCTACATTCACACACACACACACACATGCATTTGTGTACACACACATTCACACAGACACACATCTACATTCACACACACACACACATGCATTTATGTACACACACATTCACACAGACACACATCTACATTCACACACACACACACACATGCATTTGTGTACACACACATTCACACAGACACACATCTACATTCACACACACACACACTCACACACACATGCATTTATGTACACACACATTTACACAGACACACATCTACATTCACACACACACTCACACACACATGCATTTATGTACACACACATTCACACAGACACACATCTACATTCACACACACACACATGCATTTGTGTAGCTCCGCCTTGGCTGGCTTCCGTGCCGCTGGCACGTTAAAAACTCCAACCGATCATGGCCGATGCCAGACTCCCCTGGCACCTGTGCAGGTGGCACGTAAAAAGCACCCACTACACTCACGGAGTGGTTGGCGTTAGGAAGGGCATCCAGCCGTAGAAACTCTGCCAGATCAGACTGGAGCCTGGAGCAGCCCCTGGCTTCCCAGACCCCGGTCGAACCGTCCAACCCGTGCTAGAGCGGAAAACGGACGTTAAACGATGATGATGATGATGATGATGACACATTCACACAGATACACATCTACATTCACACACACACTCACATACACACATGCATTTATGTACACACACATTCACACATTCACACACACATACACACACACACACACACATACTGTAGTTTTTGGAACATAAATGAATATGAAACTTTGATCGAAGGTTTTAATTTAGAACGCTTTAAAACAGGAAGTTTTTGTCTTAGCACCAGGACCAGTTGCAGCCAAAAGAGTTAAACCAGCAACCTATCAAACCTACAGACACGCCTTTCCTATGTTAAGATGACAAGTTATAAATTGAGGGACATTTAGCTGTTATTTCTTTTAGAGGAAGCAATCACATAAAGCATAAGATGTATCAGCCATCTGAATGTAGCTAGCCACTGGGGGTGGGTGGGGTGTTACTGATGCTTTTAGCCCCAGGCGATCAACGTCACCAAAAGGACTTTAGACACTATCTCAGTGTCCTTGTGTTACTTGCAAAGGGAGGTCATCCTCCCTCGAAGACCCGAGTACTTTCCTGTTAAGTTCATCATGAGATGTGACTGCTGCTGCTGTTTATTAGTTTTTACTTACACATACAGTGTCTTGTAACATCCTAAGTATGTCTTTGGTTGAATAAATAAAAGCATTCTCCACATTGCTTCGATTGTCTGGCAGCAGATTGGTAAACCTAGGAATTCCCTGTGCTACAGTGCATACATCATCTGAAACAGAAAAGATAATATTCATAGATTTAGATGTCAAGGTGTGTTGATACTGAAAAACCTACCTGAAACTAGGACAGAATGACACAACGCATACCCTCCGTCAGACACCTACCATATTCTGAGCGCCTTGTTTCCCTGGGCATGGATTCACTGAAGCTCCGGCGTCTGGCGACGGACTTGGTAAACACCCACAAAGTTATCAACCACCTCACCAACAACAACACTGAACACCTTTTTGATCTCCATGTGTCTAACACACGTGGACATGCCTACAAAGTCAGAAAACAACACAGCTCCCATGACTTTCGGAAACATTTTTTCACGCTCAGAGTTGCTGAAGCATGGAATAAACTGCCTGCATCAGTTGTTGACTGCCATGACACTGCATCCTTTAAGGCCCTCATGCTTTCCGAAATCTGACGAAACTACACCTGGTTATATATACACTTTAGATGAGTTGTAGTGCACCTGAGCACTGTACACATTTATTATTATTATTATTATTATTAACCCTTTTGATACCAACCCAGCCAAAACCGCCCCTGGCTCTGTAGTACAAATGTCTTACTTTCATAAGTATTGAATTAAAATCTTCCACCATTGTGATGACACGTTAACCCTTTCGTTACTCTCTTTTACTCTTTTACTCTTTTACTTGTTTCAATCATTTGACTGCAGCCATGCTGGAGCACCACCTTTAGTCGAGCAAATCGACCTCAAGACTTATTCTTTGTAAGCCTAGTACTTATTCTATTGGTCTCTTTTGCCGAACCGCTAAGTTACGGGGACGTAAACACACCAGCATCGGTTGTCAAGCGATGTTGGGGGGACAAACACAGACACACAAACATATACACACATACATATATATATACATATATACGACAGGTTTCTTTCAGTTTCCATCTACCAATCCACTCACAAGGCTTTGGTTGGCCCAAAGCTATAGTAGAAGACACTTGCCCAAGGTGCCACGCAGTGGGACTGAACCCGGAGCCATGTGGTTGGTTAGCAAGCTACTTACCACACAGCCACTCCTGTGTATAGAAATTAGGATCCCAGCTATTTGTTGATTAATCTTCATGTTCAACAAAGGAACTTCCACTGGGTTACTTCACATGTCAGAAACAACAGCTAGATCTCCCTCAAATCACATCCTATCTTAAATAAAATATATGCTGGACAATGTAGTTCTTCGTATAACATGGCCATAGCAAGAAAGGTTTTCAACATAGATCGCTGATCAGGGCTGACTTAGGGCTAAACACCAACAACCAAGTATAGTTCAAGTTTCAATATAAGGAAATCTTTGTGCTAGAAATAGCTGTCAAATTATCCTCAAATCACATTATATTTTCTTAAAAATACAATACGACATATTGGACCATATATTTTTCTGTATTAATTAAAAGTTAAAATCTGCTTCAAGTCTACAGGCCAATTATGCTGGAACTCATCCCAGTTTTCATGGGGAGTAAGCAACAGTAAGTACATCCCTTGAATGACATACCACCCCATTGCAGTTGGGTTAACCCCAGCAATAGTTATTGTTGGCGATGCATTTTCGGATGAGAAAACCAAAGTTATGTGAAATGAAATGCCTTGCTCAAGAACTAAATGCATCACCTGGCTGAAGAATTGAACCTATGATCAAATGCTCATAAGCCACATGTCTTTACTAGTGGAATATGCACAATACCTTCCACCCTAGCTATGTTCACTACTCATTTTTAGCTAAGTAGATTAAAACATTGTGGAATAAAGTATTCTGTCCGAAGACACAACATACCGCCAAAATTAAGAATTGAACCACCAACCTAATGCTCGTGAGCCCAACACCCAAACCAGTAAGTCATGTGCTTTCATTACTGGTATTTATATGATGCTGCATAACATGATTTTTGTCCTTGGATAGCAACTCTTGTTTCCTATTTGCTTACCTTTAGAAAGTATGAAAAATATCTATTTCCTTCAAACTTTGCTTTTGTTACATTTACTCAAACCACAAAGAATCCCTCTCAACACATGGCTATGATCCTCCCCAACTATTCCTGCTCACGATAAGAGATACACATACCGTCAGACACTAAGGGATATGCTCAAGTGGTTAAGGTCAAGCAACTGACAAGCAAATCTATGGTATTGAGCAGAATATTTGCTATAAAGATATTTTTGCTTCAACAACTTCAGCACTGAATCTGTCTGAAATGTAATGGAAAATAGGTCAGTTTCAAAACATTGATGTCCAGGTGAGAAAAGCAAAGTTCCAAGTGAATAGTAGTTAGTTCCTTTGATATCTAGATAGAAGCAAGCAGGAAGTAACACTTACTAACTAAAGACAAAAAAATTTTGTTACACAGTTTTATGAACCATACATGTACCTGCAATGTAGAAAAGCTCACTGCTCGTGTAGTTCAATATGGCTTGTATCTTTTCACCATTGAATGTCTGGACAACAGCACCTAATTCAACATTATCTACACTTCCAGTCGGTTGGAAATATTCCTTTATTAAGATGCTGGTGCTTTTGTCGGTGAAAGTTCCCTCTATGTGTGCTTCAAATGGTTTGGTGATACCCAACGTAGAACTAGTTCCACAGGTGTTACCCGTCACTGAAATTATACAGAAAGGAAGAGATTGAGAGAAAGGGAGAGAAAGAAAGAGAGAATGGGGAGAGGGAAGGAGAGTGGGAGGGAGAGCAGAGGAGACAGGTGGGAGAAGAGAAGAGAGGGGAGGGTGAAGATGGGAAAGGTGAGGAAGAGAAGGCATTTGACATAGATTTACAAAGGGACACTGAAAAGTTCTTGGCTTTAAGGGTATAAAGAAAGGCCTGATTGGAGGCCCAACTTTTTGAGTTCTTTTACAGGGCTTAGAAAAACTGAAGGACCACTGCTATAAGTGTGTGAATCTGAGAGAGGAAAACATTGGACAAAATCATAATCAAAGGATCCTCCTGTATTTTCTTTTACCCAAACCCAGAAATTTTTCAACACCCCTTTGTATTTTGTTTCCATTTATTGGTAACATTCAATTTTGTTGTTGTCGTTGTCATTGTTGTTGATATTGTTGTCATTGTTGTTGATACCTGTCATCACTATCCTCATCATCGTCGTCTCTTCGTCATCGTTGTCATCATCACTGTCACCACCATTGTCAGAGTCATTACTATCACCTGTTTTCATCGCCAAGACCATCATTGTCATTGTTGTGATCAACGTTGTCACCATCACCACCACCATCATCACCACCACCACCACCATCATCACCACCACCATCATCACCACCACCATCATCATCACCACCATCATCAGCAGCAGCAGCAGCAGCCATTCAAGAATTTGGACCTGGAGATCTCCATTTCCAGCGACTTCGAGGGCCACCTCCCAGTGGTGTCAGGCGTCAACGAAGAGCCCTCGACTACAACAAGACGACCAAAGTTGGGTTTTTTTCCCAAGGTCTGGGGTCTCCCGCCCCTAAGCCCTAGACCATCACCTAATCACCCTTACCCATCTTGTTGCTTAACAACAACAACAGCAGTGGCAGCATCACCACCTTCATCATCACCTCCATCACCACAATCATCATCATCATCATCACCATCATCATCTCCATCATCATCGCCGTCAACATCATCACCCTCATCACCAACCTCCTCCTCCTCATCATTATCATCATCATAAAAGCCCATCATATATATATTTGTGTGGGGGGATGGCACATGCGTGCGTGTGTCTTTGTATTTGTGTCTGTTCCCCATCACTACTTGACTCATGGTGTTGGTATGTTTACTTAGTGGTTCAGCTAAAGAGACCGACTGAAGGCTCTGATTTAAATGTATGTATTGCAAGGTTTCTTTCTCTGATGTTTTATATAGTTCGACATATATAGTTCAGGTGTAGGAGTGGCTGTGTGGTAAGCAGCTTGCTTATGAACCACATGGTTCCGGGTTCAGTCCCACTGCATGACACCTTGGGCAAGTGTCTTCTACTATAGCCTCGGGCCGACCAAAGCCTTGTGAGTGGATTTGGTAGACGGAAACTGAAAGAAGCCCATCGTATATATATATATATATATATATATATATATATATGTGTGTGTGTGTGTGGTGTGTGTGTGTGTTTGTGTGTCTGTGTTTGTCCCCACAACATCGCTTGACAACTGATGGTGGTGTGCTTACGTCCCCGTAACTAAGCGGTTCGGCAAGAGAGACCGATAGAATAAGTACTAGGCTTCCAACGAATAAGTCCTGGGGTCGATTTGCTCGACTAAAGGCGGTGCTCCAGCATGGCCGCAGTCAAAAGACTGAAACAAATAAAAGAGTATATGCAAGTGGTGAATAGTGAATAGCAAAATAGGAATTTCGAAGGAAGTATCTATAGAATTAGTTTTTCAACATTGAATGGTTGTGGTCATCCACCAGAGTAAGATAGTAAACAAAAGGGTTCAACAAGTAAAAACCAGTTGAGAACCACTGGTCTAAGTCATTATTAGTCAGCTTTGGTCATGTCATGTGATAATGGTTGGCGCCCACAACAACATGAAGCTAGCAGGTTATTGATTGTAGAGCCGGCGAGCTGGCAGAAACGTTAGCACGCCAGGCCAAATGCT
>NC_043019.1:22306353-22313853 GCF_006345805.1 Octopus sinensis | reverse complement strand
GAGCCCCTAGTAGGCAACGACTAATCCCAATCTAGTCCTTTCCCTCTAGGGAACAAAGGTTCATGTGTAGGTTGCAATGTCTTCTCTTCACTCGAATACTTCTGTGTATACGATGTTCCTAGCTGTCCCTTTGGGTGATAAAAAGGTCGAATTGTGTCCCCTAGACAGAAAATGTGTTGCATATAAAAAGCTTAGATTCTCGACCCCATGTCGAATTTATCGATTTTTTTCAGAACTGGGGGAACTTTTCAAAATTTTCGCTACGTTAGTTTTGAATTATGACATTGGGCTATATGTGTGTCAAGTTTCATCAGAATCAGTTGAAAGCCGTGGTCAGGGTGAGGGTACAACCTGACAGACACACAGACACACAGACAGACAAACTGCCGTTTATATAGAGAGAGATTACCTCACTGTCTCCCTATAACAGAAGGAGTATCATCTATACTTTCATTTCCCTATATTACACACATTTATCTCAGTTTGTAAAACAATATGAAATGGCTTTCCTCAGGTAGAACACCACTAGTTTTGTTGGCTCCTAATAATTATTTTATTTCATTTTATTTTATAAGCAGGGAATCATTTAATTAAAGGTCAAAGTGGTCACAATATTTATTTACTCTTTACTCTTTACTCTTTACTCTTTTACTTGTTTCAGTCATTTGACTGCGGCCATGCTGGAGCACTGCCTTTAGTCGAGCAAATCGACCCCAGGATTTATTCGTTGGAAGCCTAGTACTTATTCTATCGGTCTCTTTTTTGGTTGTCAAGCGATGTTGGGGGACAAACACAGACACACACACACATATATATATATACATATATACGACAGGCTTCTTTCAGTTTCCGTCTACCAAATCCACTCGCAAGGCTTTGGTCAGCCCGAGGCTATAGTAGAAGACACTTGCCCAAGGTGCCATGCAGTGGGACTGAACCCAGAACCATGCAGTTGGTAAGCAAGCTACTTACCGCACAGCCACTCCTGCGCCTATTTGTTCACCAGAAATATAAAATATGTGTATGTTCACTGAGAGCATAAAATATACATGTTCAGTGGGAGTATAAAATATACATGTTCACAGGAAATATTTATTATACAGGTTCACAGGGAATGTACAACATATGTTCCCTAGAAGTATAAAATCTATATGATCACTGGAAATATACAATATACATGTTCACTGGGAACGTACATGTTCACTAGGGGTATAAAATATATATGTTCACTGGGGATATAAAATATATATGTTCATTGAGAGTATAAAATAAATATGTTCACTAGGAATATATAATATACATGTTCACTGGGATTATACAGTATACATTTTCACAGGGAGTACGGAATATGCATGTTCACCAGGAGTATAGAATTTACATGTTCACTGGGAATATAAACATAAATGTTCACTTAAGGAGTAAAGTACGCATGTTCCTTGTCAATCTAAAACAGTATTTCTCAACCATTTTTTGACTATGGACCCTTTGATTCCTATATAATGTGAATGAACCCTCCTGACCATTCAGTGTTTGAAGAAAATCATTAGTGTATTTTTATAATCAAATATTATTAGAAATTGTATAAAAATAATTATTAAAATATTTTGTGCATTGTAGCAGTATAACCAATTTAATAATAATAATGAAATTATTGTATACAGTGCTCAGATGCACCACAACTTGTCAGAAAGTGCATATAAAGTACATGCAGTAATGTAGAAATGTCTGGAAAGCGAACAATGTATGAGTCAGATACATGCTTGTGTGTGTATGGAGGGGAGAAAATCAAGTGTAGTGTTGGCGAATCTCAATAAAATCTTAGATGGAGCCTGGTTGGGAAGCATTGGTCTGAAATATATGGGTTCACCAGGAGTATAAAAGTATATGGGTTCTCTGGGAATATAAAATTTACCGGTACATGTTCACCAGAGAGTATAAAATTTACTGGTACATTGGCCAGTTTTGTTCACTAGAATAGTAAAGTTTAGAGATATTCATTATGAGTATAAAACCTTACAGGACATCTTCACTGTTGCATATCGGTTGACAGCAACAACAACAACAATGATACAAGCATCAATAAAGAAATTAATATTAATTGATAACAAAATTAATTAAAATATTTTGTGCATTGTAGAAGTATAACCAATTTATTGCAGAGGATAAAATCTTAGATGGACCCTGGTTGGGAAGCATTGGTCTGAAATATATGGGTTCACCAGGAGTATAAAAGTATATGGGTTCTCTGGGAATATAAAATATACAGGTACATGTTCACCAGAGTGTGTAAAATTTACTGGTACTGTTGGCCAGTTTTGTTCCCTAGAATAGTAAAGTCTAGAGATATTCATTATGAGTATAAAACCTTAGAGGACATCTTCACTGTTGCATATCAGTTGACAGCAACAACAACAATGATACAAGCATCAATTAATATTAATTGATAACAAAATTAACGAAAATTTTTCTGATGGTGATGGAGGTGGTAGAGGAGGAGGGGAGTCAAGTAAACTGACCCCCACCTATTCACCCCATTCCACTTATGAAAGATAAAGTTGTCATTAGAAGTATTTGGACTCAAAACATAAAAGAAAACAGAACCAGACTATTAAACCTGTTGCTCTACTGATTATGTTAATCAGCCACCTTGATTTAACCCTTTGGTAGTGAGATTACTTTATCAACTACTAGCAGTATCGCCCGGCGTTGCTTGGGTTTGTAAGGGAAATAACTATAAAGCATTTTTAGAGAGTTATAGCCAAAAAGTAGCAAAAAAATGCATTAAAAATGGAAAAAATAAGATGGTAAATTTTTTTTTAAATCGTTGACTCATCGTAGACATTTTTAGAGAGCTACTTCCCTTTAAAAAAATATGCATTAAAATGGAAAAAAATGATGGTAAATTATTTTTTAAATCATAGACTCATCGTAGACATGCGCTAATACCCAGAAGGGCTCGATATGAATCACGACTATAAGATACCCGGTTTTGGTTAAACTGCACCGCAAAATGTGGGAGTAGTTAGGAATCTAAATCGGAGTAGACAGACACACAACCTTACTTTTATATATAAAGATAAGGCTTATTTAATCCCACTGTTTTTAATTAATCATGCACTTTCTCATTGCTTTGAGATTTTGGTGGTGCGATTGCATATTTTTAGAATGATATTATGGGGTAAAATGTAAGGGACCAGATCTGGCTGGTTTAAACATAAAACAGGTAGAATATTTGGACTGGATGTGACCAGTTTGAATGCTAAAGGGTTAAATGACAATAGCAACAATAACAATATCAGCAATTGATAAAATTTAAATCCTTAAAATCCTTTAAAATGTTTTAGCCTGAAGACTGCGGCCATGCTGGGGCAATGAAAGATTTTTTTTTTTTTTTTTACATCTCAGTCTATGAGAAATAATGAATCTTTCTTTTTTCCACCCTCAGAATAGTAAATCAATTGACTGCTATTTCTAGCATGTGAAGAGGCTATGTACAGAGTGTACGGAGGGATGATGCAAGATGCTCTAGGAGCAATACTTTTGTTATTACTTTTCTGAAAACCAACTACAGCACTAATTCCGTTTCTGGTCACAGATATTCTGATATAATTAGAGAGAGAGTTTGTAAAGAAAGGTTTGACAGAGCGGGGGGGAGTGAGAGAGAGAGAGAGATGGGAAGAGATAGAAAGAAAGACAGAAAGAGAGACATATAACAAAACAGAAAAGAAAGTGTGGAGCGAACAGGCAGAAAAATTTCTCTACTTTTTCTTCATCTTATGGTGTGTGTTCGTGTGCTTGCATGTATGCGTGTGAGAGTATATATATACATACATATATACATACATATACATATATATATATATATAGATATATACATATACATATATGTATGTATATATATATTATATATATGTACATATGTGCATATATATATAATATATATATTATATATATGTACGTATGTGCATACATATATATATGTATGTATATCTATATATATATTATCATCATCATCATCTTTTAACATCTGAGATTAAATATATACATATATATATATATAAATATGTATACATATGTAAGTAAATATATGTAAGTGTATGTGTGTGTGTATGTATGTATGTATGTATGTATGTATACATATATGTGCATGGTGGTGCGTGTGTGTGTATATATATATATATATATATATACACACATATATCCCTATACTACCTGTATATGTGTGTACATATATGCATATATGTATGTGTATATATATTCTATATATATATATTAATATATTATATAATATATATATATATGTGTGTGTGTATTATATATATATATACTATATGTGTGTGTGTGTGTGTATATATTATATATATATATTATATATATATATATATATATATATATATTATATATATACATATATATATATATATATATATATAATATATTATATATATATTATATATAATATATATATATATATATATATATATATATATATATATATATATATATTATATATATATAGTTAATCCAAACATACATGTATTTATAAAAATCTTAGGAAATACAAGCATTCCAGGTTATCAGAACATTTACTATTTTACAATTTACTAATGCAGTGTAAACAGTATCATTTATAATATTATTACAAATTTGGGATTTTACCAATAGAACCGCAACTCCTATTTCCGGATAACCTTATTGCGTGGAATACACTTAAAAAGTTACATCCAATAAAATAATATAAACATTTTAAAAACCTGCTATAAAATACAATAAAATTATTTGAAAAATATTTATAACTTACTAAGTTATATATATTTTTTTCAAATATTTTTTCAAATAATTTTATTGCATTTTCTAGCAGGTTTTTTTAAATGCTTATATTATTTTATTGGATATAACTTTTTATGTGTATTCCATACAATAAGGTTATCCTGAAATAGGAGCTGCGGTTCTATTGGTAAAATCCCAAATTTGTAATAATATTACATATGTATTTATGTAATATATATGTGGGTATGTTGGAGTATATATACATAATATGTGGGTACCTGCTCACACACAAAGGGTCCTAGTGGCTATATACATACATACGTGTGTGTGTGTGTGGTGTATGTGTGGTGTGTGTGTGTGTGTGTGTGTGTGTGTGTGTGTGTGTCTGTGTGTGTGCATGCACATACACATACATTTATACATGTCATAAAGCATTATTATTAGCTCAACTCACCTGTATTACACACCAGGTAAACTAGTGAAAAATGAATTTTTTTTAAAATATGAAATCTTGTTGAAAAGAGGAAGAAAGAAAGAAAGAAAGAATAAATGCTTGCATACAGAGAGAGAGAGAGAGAAAGGGGTGGAGAAAAACAGAGAGATGAAAGATTAAGATACAGAGAAAGGTTGATTGACAGAGAGGATGACATGAAGATGAGAAACAGAGAGAAGGAGACAGAGAGGAGGGAGAGAGGGGGGAGAGGGAGGTGGAAGTATGGAATGAGACAGACACACAGGTACTAAGAGAGGGACAGAGAGGGACGGAGCGAGAGAGAGAGGGAAAGAGAGAGAGGGACGGAGCGAGAGAGAGGGATGGAGCGAGAGGAGAGAGAGAGAGGGAAAGAGAGAGAGGGATGGAGCGAGGAGAGAGAGAGGAGAGAGAGAGAGAGAGAGGGAAAGAGAGAGTCCAGACTATCAGACCCACTGTTTATAAGATCAAAGTTTGCAATTACGTTATAATTTACAGTTCAACAGAAATGTGATAAAAAAAAAAGAAGAAAAAGGGAAGAACACAAATTGATTGTTGAACTGGCTATTATGATTGCTTGAGGTGGTGGTGGTGGTGAGGAGGAGGAGAATAAACAGAAAGCAATGGTAAATTAAGAGAAAGATGGGTAGACAGGCAGATAGATAGATAAATAGACAGACAGACAGACAGACAGACAGATAGATAGATAGACTGATAGATAGATAGATAGATAGATAGATAGATAGATAGATAGATAGATAGATAGATAGATAGCTATAGATAGATAGATAGATAGATAGATAGATAGATAGATAGATAGATAGATAGATAGATAGATAGATAGATAGATAAGTAGGTAGATAGATAGATAAACTGACAGGTAGAGAGGCAGACAGACAGATCTACAGGCAGAAAGACAGACAGACAGATAGATAGATAAATATATGCATGCATGCATACATAGATACATACATACATACATGCATGCAAGCATACATACATACATACATACATACATACATACATACATACATGCATACATACATACATATATACATACATACATACATACATACATACATACATACATACATACATACATACATACATGCATGCATACATACATACATACATACATACATACATACATACATACGTAAGTAGATGGGCAAACAGACTGATAGATACACAGACAAATAGCTAATTGGACAGCTAGATAGACAAATATAGACAGAGAGGTAGACAGACTGAGACAGTCTGACAGATAGACAGACAGACAGACAAATAGACAGATAATTGGGCAGCTAGACAGACAAATGTAGGCGCAGGAGTGGGTGTGTGGTAAGTAACTTGCTTACCAACCACATGGTTCTGGGTTCAGTCCCACTGCGTGGCATCTTGGGCAAGTGTCTTCTGCTTTAGCCTCGGGCCAACCAAAGCCTTGTGAGTGGATTTGGTAGATGGAAGCTGAAAGAAGCCCGTCGTATATATGTGTATGTATATATATATATGTATGTGTGTGTATATGTTTGTGTGTCTGTGTTTGTCCCCCTAGCATTGCTTGACAACCGATGCTGGTGTGTTTATGTCCCCATCACTTAGCGGTTCGGCAAAAGAGACCTATAGAATAAGTACTGGGCTTACAAAGAATAAGTCCCAGGGTCGAGTTGCTCAACTAAAGGCGGTGCTCCAGCATGGCCGCAGTCAACTGACTGAAACAAGTAAAAGAGAGAAAGAGACAGAGACAGACATATATAGTAATACGCTATAGGCACAGGTGTGGCTGTGTGGTATGAAGGGGAGCTTCTCAATAGAGAGTTATACCTTCCTCATCATGGACCCCGCCTCAACGATGCAGGTTTGTCTGATGTCGGCAGGGTTTCGGATGAGGGTTAATTTTTGTAATTTATTTTTGTAATTGAAAAGCATTACTCTTTACTCTTTTACTTGTTTCAGTCATTTGACTGCAGCCATGCTGGAGCACCGCCTTTAATCGAGCAACTCGACCCCAGGACTTATTCTTTGTAAGCCCAGTACTTATTCTATCGGTCCCTTTTGCCGAACCGCTAAGTGACGGGGACATAAGCACACCAGCATCAGTTGTCAAGCAATGCTAGGGGGACAAACACAAACATACACGCACACACACATATACATATATATAAATATATATATATATATACGATGGGCTTCTTTCAGTTTCCGTCTACCAAATCCACTCACAAGGCTTTGGTCGACCCGAGGCTATAGTAGAAGACACT
>NC_043019.1:22261353-22301353 GCF_006345805.1 Octopus sinensis | reverse complement strand
TCAGGAAAGTTTTACAGATTTTTAGTTCCAGTGACAGCTTGGATCTGTAATCTTCAAATCAGCTTTCTCCTTCCTGGTTTTGAGAAGCCTAATTTTTCAAGTTTGGTATTTAAGCAGTGTGTTACATATCCCAGTGCCTCAATAATTACAGGTATAAACCTGAACTTGTAATTTGGATTGAGTAACTGCAAATACCTCAGTAGTGCAGAGTAGGTGTTTTCTTTTTCACTGATCTTTGGCTTTATGTTAACATCTGCTGCACAGCTGATTTCCACAACTGTATATAGTTTGTCTTCTCTATTCCAAATCACAATGTCAGGTCTATTATGTTTACATTTTATTGAGGTTTTCATTGGAACATTCCACCAGTACTCCTTTTTATTATGAGTGGCTATGGCTTCTACCATACTATAGATTCTTATTTCTTTGGCCTCAGAATTATCCTTTTAATGGATCTCATTATATAGTATCCTAGCAACAACATCATGCTTCATCAGTCAATGCCATGATGACATATATGTATGTATGTATGTATGTATGTATGAATGTATATATGCAAACAAGTATATATGGATGCATGTATATGTATATGTGTATACATGAATGTATGCATACCAATCTCAATGCATGTCAACCTGACCTCCTCGTCTTTTGAAATATTTTGTAATTGTAATTAAAACTGATAAACAAGTTATACCACATACACACACATGCATACACACACACACATGCACATGTACACACATGCAACAAGTATGTAGCTCCACATGGTGATGGATGATAGATAATTAACTATAAATCAAACAGCCAGTGCTATTAGCATATCCCGTGAGAGAGATTAATAATAATCTGTACTTTGAACTTGCCATGATAAATGTTTCTGCTTGGTGGATGCCATGTCTTCTAACGCCTGATCTGAAGCACACTAGTCTGATCACATCATGGGAAAAATCTGACATTACTTGCAGCAGATCCAGCTGGTTTCCTTGAATGTTACATAACCCAAGATGAGTGTTGGGGTCATCACTTTGAACCACAGACAAAGAGATAATCCATGCTGTGAAAACACCACTCCTCACCTGCTCCAAAGAAGGCGGTGACTCTCATGGCTTTTGACTTTAACTGATTGGAGGTGTTATCATGTACTTGTTTTGTCTTGGTATAAAAGATGGGCTACAACAAATGTTCTGCTCAATACCACAGATTTGCTTGTCAGTTGTTTGGCCTTAACCAGTTGGTGGCTGACAATATGTGCATTGCTGGTCATGAGCAGAAGTAGTGGGAGAACATCATAGCTATGTGTTGAGAAGGATTCTTTGGGGTTTGAATAATTCACCTCTGGAAACATGGGTGTTTTGTTCATCATCCTCAAACAAACCTTATTCAGGGATCTTCTGAGTGGGATGGGCTACCCGACCTGATGAAAATTCTAACTGGGCCCCACCTGCAAGGTCATACGCTGTTTATCTTGATATGAGATCACCATGTCACGTACATATGTTTGTGATGCATGTGCCTAGTACACATTTATCAGACAAGCAGTTATGGTGAGTATATTGGACTTCATTTATTTGTACCCCAGTGTCACTTTTATGGCATGCACTGCTCTCTCACTCAATAATAATAACAATTATTATTATTATTTACGGAGATGTACTTGCATAGTGAGTGACTTGATCTGAGATCGTGTGCTGGAACGAAAACAATTGCAGTGTGGAAAGTGTTTATAAGCCATTTAAGAAACACACAAAACCGTCAGATTCACTTCAACATTTAAATTTAATTTGTCAAAATATTTTCGTCGCTTTGAGACCGCGAAATATTTTGACAAATTAAATTTAAATGTTGAAGTGAATCTAACGGTTTTGTGTGTTTCTTAAATGGCTGCAATTATTATTATTATTATTATAATAACAGAAGTACACAACAGTCTTTAAAATGAACAACACCAACAATATTTCATTGGAATAGTTTATATCAAACAAACACAGAACAACGGAAATCAAAAAAAGATTAGAGAACATTTTGGGGTTTTTCTTCATAACATTGCACCCTATATTTCATCTTGGCATTTTGAAGGGTTACAGGAATGGAATTCTTCAGAGCATGCATTGATGTTGTTGTTGTTGTCAATAATGCCAAGTGGTATTCACCCCTTTGCCAGCTTATTTTTTCTTTTTCATCTGAGTAGAGACCCATGTAGTCAGTCCCGGCGGAGGTAGACCAATATAAAAAAATGGTTGACGGGTTAACTGATAGGCCTGGGAACTCAGATAAGACACAGAAATATATCAGATGTTTTGTTCTTTTTTTTTAAAGGAAGTGGGGTGGAGTTGAATAACTCATGAAATGGGAATTGGGAAACAGCCATACATGACTATCCCAGATTTAATTCTGGAACATGCTTTCTAGGGTTTTAAATGTGAAAGAAAAAAAAAATTAATTTAAAAAAAAAACAAAAAAAAACATGTGGTCCCTCATTTGAATAGACAATAGCAGGGAGTTTATAAAGGGCTGTCTCACTGCTACAGAGTGGGGATTAAACATAGGTATGACTTTATAGACTGATGTCATTTCTAGTATCAGTTATACAACTAAAAGTGAGGCATTACTTTTTGCTTGTTCTTTTGGGTTCACTGAAGCTAATAACACAATCTGATGGAAGGATTGTTTGGGGAGAGGTGATCAGGGTTTGTTTAAGTGGGGTCATTTTTCCTGAAATTTTACGTTTACAATTTGTTACTTTTTCTTTTTTATTATCATTCATTCATTCATTCATTCATTAAAGAAAAAAAATCATTAAAAATTCCTTCTATTATTAATTTATTTACTTATGCGCCCTTTTCAAGCCTAGCCAGGCTCATGGGCCCGATTTCCCGGTTTCTGTGGCATATATGTTCCCCCCAGCTGGCCAGGACGCCAGTCCATCGCACCGTTACTCAAGAAACAGGAAGAGATAGTGAGAGAAAGTTGGGGCGAAAGAGTACAACAGGGGTTGCCACCACCACCTGCCGGAGCCTCATGGAGCTTTAGGTGTTTTTGCTTAATAAACATACACAACGCTCAGTGTGGGAATTGAAACCGCGATCCTCCAACTGCGAGTCCACTGCCCTAACCACTGGGCCATTGGGCCTCCACTATTATTAAAGCTGAGTAAATATGTTCCCCATTTCTGAGACAGAATAACTATTATAATTAATTAATTAAATCAATTAATCGCTGGATCAAAATTTGGACTCACAGCTTTCTAGTCAACAACCCAATGCTTAGACCCACCACCACCACCAGCCATCCAATACCTCCACCTCACCACTACCTTGCACATTCAAACTCACAGCCACAGTGCCTCACATTTTTCTTTTTTTTCCTTTTATCAACTTCAGTGAATCTAACAAGGGAAAAAATAGTGAGTTGATATTAGAAATGACATTTTGGTTAAAACATGTTAAGTATGTGTGTATATATGCGTGCATTTATATATATATATCCACATATATGTAAATATAGGTATGTACATAATACATATATAGATGTACATATGTATATGTATATTTATATATATATATACATACATACACATATACGTAAATATAGGTATGCATATACATATATACCTATATATGTACATATATATATATATATACATATCTATACACACATACATATATACATATATATATATATATATATATATATATATTATATATATATATATATATATATATGTATGTATGTATGTATATACATATATATATATATACATGTAAACACACACACAAATGCACATTCATAAACATGCATACAATCTGTTGGGTATATACATTTAGTTAAAAAGTAAAATCTTGTAAAATTTGTAAAAGTATAAAATTCTTCAATATTGTTGAGATAGAAATAAAACAAAAAAAAAATTCATTACTTTTCCATTTTTTTAAATCTATATTTGTGCATTTTGCTTTGATCAGAAAGTGAAAAAAACGTGTAGAACTGTTCATAGGATTTGGTTAAAGCTGGTTTTTTTAATGTGTCGTTTCAACAAAAAATTCTTGCATTCAGGGGCCACCAAAAGAAGAGGTGGTAGTATTGGAGCGGAGGGACCGGCACCTGATTAATACATTAGTTCTAATAGCAGGTATCCATGAATATGTGACTAGCCCTTGATAAAAAAAAACCACACAGCTCCTTCGAATTTTAGTAGGATACCTATTTCCTTACTACCTACAGGGGCCAAACACAGAGAGGACAAACAAGGACAGACAAATGGATTAAGTCGATTATATCGACCCAAGTGCGTAACTCGTACTTAATTTATCGACCCTGAAAGGATGAAAGGCAAAGTCGACCTCGGCGGAATTTGAACTCAGAACGTAACGGCAGATGGAATACGGCTACGCATTTCGCCCGGCATGATAATGTTTCTGCCAGCTCGACGCCTTTTAGTAGGATAGCGTCCAGCCCTGATACTTTTCTCTTTCCCAAGGAGCCTGATAAACATGTGTCCTTCCCTTGCAAGATTTCTCTCTCAGAGGCCCTGCCTGCATTCTACAACATGCTTAAGGAGTTAAAGTGGAATGGTATTGTTTTCAGACAGAGGTACATAACGGCTGCTCTGGATTTACTTAAGGGATGCATGAATGGCCATGTGGTTAACAACTTTGCTTCCCAACCACATGGCTTCAGATTCGGTCTTCCTGCATGATACCTTGAGCAAGTGTCTCTCACTATAGCCCAAGGCCAACCAAAGCCTTGCAAGTGAATTTAGGCAGCAGAAACTGAAAGCCACTGTGTGTGTGTGTGTATCTTCAGTGTATCATATATCTGAAAAAAAGAACACTCTAAAGCAAAGAGTAGTAATGTATTTACATGCAGTTAATTATATGTCTGGTCATAGTCACCAATGGTTTTGCATCTATAAAGCACATAGCTCTATGGACAACTCATTAGACTCTAATGGTGAAGGGTACATCCTTTGCCATTAGAGCCTGACAAGACCATGGAGCTATGCACTTTATGGATGCGAAACCATTGATCACTCTATGATTGGACATATACTTAACTGTGTGTATGTATATGTATATATATATATATATATCACGTGACTGACCAGACCATCAGATGTCGCTACACATCGCTGGTCACAATGCATTCGCATTGCTTTAGCCTTCGAATGACGCCACCCCACTGGCTAAGCGAGCCGGTCAATATATATATATATATATACACATATATATACATACATATATACACATATATATACATACATATATATACATACATGTATATACATACATGTATATACATACATATATATACATACATATATATACATACATATATATACATACATGTATATACATACATATATATACATACATATATATACATACATATATATACATACATATATATACATACATATATATACATACATATATATACATACATACATATATATATACATATATATATATATAAAATGTATGTATATACATACAGATGTGTATATGCATGTGCATGTGTGTGTATGCATTTATGCATGCTTGTCTTGACATCATGTGAGTGCCAGTGTCAATCAGATGATGTGCTTTATTTTTAATCTCCCATGCCTGGCCATGAGGAAATATTTATTAGGCTTGCTTGGAAACAGGTGAGGGTTGATGATAGGAAGGGCATCTGGTCGTAGGAAGTCTGCCTCAACAGATTCCATCCAACGCAATGCAAACATGGAAAAGTGGATGTGTAAACAATGATGATGATTATCATGAGAAACATATTGTAAAGTTTGTGCCTTTGTTGTTATTGTTATTTGTGGTAATGGTGGTGGTGGTGGTTTTGGGGTGTTTTTCTTCTTTTTGTATTTTTTTTTCCAAAACCATTACACTGTATAAGTGAAAGAAATGACAGGGTCATAAACAGGGGTTGACTTTTAAAAAAAAACAAAAAAAAAAACAAACAGGGATCACAGGAAACTTAGCTCTTCAAGAGCTGGGTCTCTGCTCCAAGTTCTTGTCACAAACAGACCAAAAACAAAGGACCATTTTCTTACATGGTGATCAAAGTTTCTAAGTTTTTAATTTATAATGGAAGTGTCAAATAGGAAGTTGTGATACTCATGCTTTTCTTAAGTGTTGTAAAGAGTTTGAGGTACAGATACTACAAAAAAATCCCAATAAAGTGAAATTGAAACCAGTTTTTTAAACGGGATGGTGTAACACTCAAGTCTTTCTCGTGTATTGTTAAAGGGTTTGATATGAATAAAACGGGAAATTGGGACTTGATTCCATTGTAAACCCAGCACAAATCTTTTGAGTCTATAATGATTTCATAATAAATAATAACAATAGGGATTTATTTATCCCCCACTTTGTGTTTTTCTTTTTGGAGGTGAGGTTAAACTGGACACAAAAACACTAGAAAAAGTCAATAAAATAAACCCCAGTGTATAACTGGTATTTATTCTAGTGGAATCTCAGGGAAGTTTGAATTCAGAAAAGAGAGTAACAAATTTCTATCATCTCACTTGTCCTTGATGAAATTACTTAATATTAGTAATAATAATAATAATAATAATAATTCTCTCTAATATAGGCACAAAGCCTGAAATTTTGTGTGGTGGGGTAAGTCGATTACATTGACCCCACTGCTCAACTGGAACTTATTTTACCAACCCCTGAAAGGGTGGAAAAGCAAAGTCAGCCTTGGCAAGTTTGAACTCAGAACATACAGATGAAATGCTGCCAAGTATTTCATCCAGTATGCTAAGTATTATAATAATAATAATAATAATAATAATAATAATAATAATAATAATAATAATAATAATATCATCGTTTAGCGTCCGCTTTCCATGCTGGCATGGGTTGGACGGTGCAACTGGGGTCTGGGAAGCCAGAAGGCTGCACCAGGCCCCAGTCTGATCTGGCAATGTTTCTATGGCTGGATGTCCTTCCTAACGCCAACCACTCCATGAGTGTAGTGGGTGCTTTTTACGTGCCACCGGCACAGGTGCTAGACGAGGCTGGCAAACGGCCACAATCGGATGGTGCTTTCTACGCGCCACCGGCACGGAAGCCAGTCGGGGCGGCACTGGCAACGGCCACGTAATAATAATAATAATAATAATGATAATAGTAGCAATAATAATTTTTTCTACTAAAGGCACAAGGCTTGAAATTTCAGGGGAGAAGGCTAGTTGATTACATAGTACATAGACCCCAGTGTTTTACTGGTACTTAATTTATTAACCCTGAAAGGATGAAAAGCAAAGTTGACCCTGGTGGGATTTGAACTCAAAATGTAAGGATGGATGAAATGCTGCTAAGCATTTTGCCCAGCGTGCTAACAATTCTGTCAGCTCACCGCCTTAATAATAATAATAATAATAATAATAATAATAATAATAATGGTTTCAAATTTTGGCATGAGACCAGCAGATTTGGTGTGAGGGGCTAAATCAGTAATACTGACCCCCATATTTGACAGGCATAGCAACAGAATACATTTAAAATAAATCATGAACTGAGAAAATATCAAGAATTTAGTGAATGTTTTGTTCAGCACCAAATATTTCCAATGCATCGTGGGAATTTATACACAAATGAAATAAAGCATACATATTTTTACCTATATAGCATATATTGTATATATACATTTATAGCACAACATGCACAGATATATATAAACACACACATGAATACACACATGTATGTGTGTATATACATGTGTATATATATATATACACACACACACAGACAAGCACACACATGTATGTATGTATGTAACTGGGATAACTCCGACATAAAACCTGCGGCTCAGTGGTTACCGATGATGTTGACTTGTTCTTCTTTTCGGATTATGGCTGCTGTTGCTTAGTGAGTGGGATTGACTCAGTGCACAGCCTTTCCTCACTTAAAAAAAAAATCTTCTTGCACAGGCATTGCACGATAACATTGATTAAGCTTCGTGCAATGGCCATACTCGATAACGAGGGGGCAGCCACCATATATATATATATAGAGAGAGAGAGGGGGGAGGGGTGCATGTGTATAGCATACACATATATATGCTATGTATATGTTATATATATATATATATATATATATATATATATATAAACATATATATCCCATAAGCTGTGTGATTGAATTTGGTAAGCGGAAGTTTCCGTTGTGTGTGTGTAAGTGCTTGTATTGTCCAACAGAGAGGAAGAAAATACATACATACAATGTAATCTTTGTCTATTTGGCAGGATATATTGGAAGTTATATATACCAAGGATAGTATATAGCATTCAAAAAAAAAATAATAAGTAAATACATAAAATAATAACAAAACCCTAAATAAATATTCTTATTGTGTGTTTTTTAGAGAAGCATCTCTTAAATGTCTGCAATGAAATAATGGTTGAAATTAAAAGATTATCTATCAGGTGAAAAGGTGGGGGAGGAGGAGGAGGTGGAGGAGGAGGAAGCGGCTGCGGCGGCGGCAGTGGTGGTGGTGAGGAACACTGTGCCACAAGAACATTTAATATGAAATGATATGTTATTGTATAAGCAACTTATTTATCCGTCCATCCATCCATCCATTCAGCTATCCATCAATCCACCCACCCACCCACCCATCATTCATTCACCCATCCATCAATCCATCCACCCACCCAGCCCTCATCCCATCCATTCATCCTTGCTGCCATCCATCTACCTATCAGTCACAGTCAATATTCACAACTTCAGAATTTGCTTTGAAATGGCAAGAGACAGAAAGACTTTGGTTTGAGGTTGTATATTAGAGGGTTGGAGCAGAGGGCGGGAAAGAGGGGCGCAGGGAATCTCTGCAGGCCCACAGGTTGGAGGACTTGAATTCAGTGCTGCCTGTCTGCCTACCTGCTGCTGCCTGCAGTTGCAAGCTGTTCCTAACCTGTGATGGGGTCTATTATCAGCTAAGTGGACTGGACTAAGCTATTTCAGAAGCAAGAGTCTGCCACATGGGGCCCAAAAAAGGGATACAACATAAACCTCTGACACAGTTTGCTTGGTTACCGTGTATCCTATCAGTTGGTGATATCAGTTTTCTTTCTTTTATAGATATCACACAGCATATGTTACATATCATATATATATATATACATACATTACATAACATTTATACTTACACACACATATATATATATATATATACATATATATAGTTAATCCAAACAAGAAAGCACAAAAAAACACAACGCATTTGTGTGTCTGTGTTTGTCCCTCTAGCATTGCTTGACAACCGATGCTGGTGTGTTTACGTCCCCGTCACTTAGTGGTTCAGCAAAAGAGACCGATAGAATAAGTACTGGGCTTACAAAGAATAAGTCCCGGGGTTGATTTGCTCGACTAAAGGCGGTGCTCCAGCATGGCCGCAGTCAAATAACTGAAACAAGTAAAAGAGTAAAAGAGTATACATACATGTGTGTGTATGTGTGTGTATACATGCATGTGTGTGTGTGTGTGTATGGAGTGGGATTAATAGCTATAGGCACAAGAGGATCAGAGAACTTACCAACCCCCAAAAAATACTGCAGAATATTAAAACAAAGACACAGACGGGTAAAATTAATAGTTGGTCCCAGGATCTTAAACTCTAAATTCCAGAATACTCTGTTGAGGCTTTTCTGTATACAAGAACAACAGACTAGGAATATAGAATGTAAACAGAAAGTGCAGCAGAGTGATCAGGGTTTTGGTCAACAGATGAAGGACAAAGGAAATTTTATGCCATTAACCAACAATAAACTTTTTTTTTTAAATAAATGGGTAAATACTGGTTTCAAACTTTGGCACAAGGCCAGCAATTTCAGGAGAGGGGGTGAGTCGATTACATCAACCCAGTTTTCAACTGGGACTTATTTTATCCACCCCCAAAAGGATGAATGGCAAAGTCAACCTCGGCAGAATTTGAACTCAAAAAACATAAAGACAGACAAAATGTTGCTAAGTATTACACCTGGGGTGCTAACGATTCTGCCAGCTTGCTGCCTTCAAATGTGTAAATAGTAATAGTGCATGTGCTCTTAACAGTCAAAATGACTTTACCAAGATGCAACAATATCTTTTTTCTTTTTCTTTTTCTTTTTTCTTTTTTCGCCTTTTTTATAATCAATCACAAACTCAAGTAAAGAAATCTCCATTCTAAACACATTTTTGATAAAAGGAATCCATGTTTCATCCAAGTCACTGTCATTGTTCTTTAAGCACAAGTCAGCTTTGATTAGGCAGACCTACGATCAAAGGGATTCCAACCATGACCATCCCATCTTTTGTTTTTCCATGTATCACAGACTACATTATCCAATGCATTGATCCATTTTTTTTCCTTTTCTTTTGTTTTTCAAAGATGACAAGGTGTGATTTGAGTGAAATCTGACTGCTGTTTCTAGCAGATTCAGTAGCCGTGTAGAGGTCCTCCTCTTTCTAGACTCCAAAGCTTTTTCTAGTTATGAAAACAAAGTGTTACACTGAAAAAGCCTTTGAGATGTGTGTGTGTGTGTGTGTGTGTGCATGTGCAGATGTACATATGCATATATGTGAATATACATGCATATAAATATATTTACAAGCTTGCAGTCTCACACACACACACACACACATGTATATATATACATATGTAATATATAGTACTTATATAAATACAAACATACATATATACAAATATACATACATATATATATATGTAATCATGGTACTTATATAAACATACATAAACATACGTACATATTTATATAAATATCTATTTATAAGCGTATATAATTATCAATTTGTACAGGCTTATATATAGAATATTCATATACAAATTTATGTGTTTTCGCATGTATATCCATGTACATATGTCTATGTGTGTGGCAGGGTACATACATACATGCATACAGACATACATATATATATATGTGTATACAGACAGACAGACGTATATATATGTATGTGTATACAGATAGACAGACAGAGGTATATATACATACATTCATACATAGATACATACATATATATATACACACACATATATAAATACATATACACACACATAAATACAGACATATATATATACATATACATACACACATACATACATATATATACACACATACATACATATATATATATATACACATATACATACACACATACATACATATATATACACACATAAATACATATATATACACACATACATACATATATATACACATACATATATATATATATATATACACATACATACATACATACATACACACACACATATATATATACACACATACATACATACATATATTTATACACACACACACGTACATACATATAGTTATACACACAAACACATACATACATATATTTATACATATAAACACATACATACATATTTATACACACACACATATACATACATATATTTATACACACACACATACATACATACATACATATATTTATACACACAAACACATACATACATATATATACACACAGACACATACATACACACATACATATATATATACACACACACACATACACATATATATGCACTTGCATATCCAACAATATTACTCGTTTGACATTCGTTGTTGCATAATGGTATTGTTTGTTAAAAATGGGAAATAAATCAATTTTCATTACAAAAAAAAAAAAAAAATAATGGACTAGAATATTGAAAGCTGTCATATTTAGTCTTGTTATCGTAAGAATGACAGTTGTGCTGGCCTGGGAGAAAGGAGGCAATGGAATTCTGGGAGAAGAAGAGGACAGAAAGAGGAAGAAGAAGAAAGGAGAATCAGAAGAGGACACAGCTGTTTCGGTGCTACTTAGTTGATGTCACTGATTCAATGCAGATTTGTTTGACATCAGAAGTTTTAATGCTTTTTTGTTCTCACTCTCTCTTCTACTCCCCCACTCTCTCTCATTGTCTTGCTGTTTCTGTATGTGAGTATCAAGTTATGTATGTGTAATCTCTCTCTCTCTCTCTCTCTGCATGTGTGTTTCCTCTCCAGTGCCAAAAAGTAGTCACCAAAATGGGTTCAATGTCCAGCCAGCCATGCTGAATCACCAACATCCAAACTGCTGTGCCCAATCATCTAATTCTGTCAGAAGAGGAGGAGGAAGAAGAAGAAGAAGAAGAAGAAGAAGAAGAAGAAGAAGAAGAAGAAGAAGAAGAAGAAGAAGAAGAAGAAGAAGAAGAAGAAGAAGAAGAAGAAGAAGAAGAAGAAGAAGAAGAAGAAGAAGAAGAAAAATAAGAAGAAGAAGAAGAAGAAGGAGGAGGAGGAGGAAAAATTGTGGTGGAAGGTGGTTGTAAAAATTGTGGTAGGAGGAGGTGAAATTTGAAAGACACGAAAATCTAATTGGAGATGCTAATTAAGAAATGGAATTTTTCAAAAGAATTTTTTTTTTGTAAAACCTAAAAAGATCTGTTGGATGTTATGTGGATGCTTTGTGGACACAAGGGTACTGCATGCGATAGTCTAAGAGTTCCATGTAAGATTTGCGCCACCACACAAGAGATGAGAAGATAAAGATGTGCCAAATTTGGTGACTGGCTCCGACGATGTCAAAAATTCCTGAATGGGAGAGAAAAAAGAAATAATAATAATAATAATAATAATAATAATAATGTGGAATGTGAAATGTGCAAAATGTGGAACATGAAGACTAAAACAATACCTGTTGTCATAGGTGCCCTGGGAATGATAGCAAAAGGGGCTGATTGCTAACTAGCTCAGATACCAGGAACCAAAAATGGCAGAAATTCAAAAGATAGTGCTCATGGGAACTGCTCACATCCTATGCAAAATCCTTTCTATGTAATCTCAGGGTTTAAAACAAACATAATTTTCGTATGTTTTTCTTTTGACATTCACTAGTACAACACTAAATACAAAACCAAATATATGGCACACTAGGCATAACAACAACATGAACTTCCAACCTGTCGTCTCTTGAGGTCTCTGGGTGAGACTTGGAGCCAACTTGTACAAATATAAAGTAAAAGTCAAACATAGAATAATAATAATGGTTTCTAATTTTGACACAAGGCCAGCAATTTCTGGGGAGGGAGTAAGTCGATTATATTGCCCCCCAATGTTTAACTGATACTTATGTTATAAAACCTGAAAAAAATGAAAGGCAAAGTCGATCTCAGCGGAACTTGAACTTAAAGAAAGATGAAATGCTGCTAAGTATGGCACTGTAAGCTGCTGGCAGCAAGTCCGCTAGGCATGCAAGACTCCAGGAGTTCCAACAAAACCTGGGTTTAAAGATTAATATTATGGTTTCAAATTTTGGCACAAGACCAGCAATTCCATGCAAGAGGTCAAGTCAATTACATTGACCCCAGTGCTCAACTGGTACTTACTTTATCAACCCTGAAAGGATGAAAGGCAAAGCCAACCTTAGCAGTATTTGAACTCAGGACATAAAGGAACTAGAAAAAATTCCACTAAGCACTTTGTCTGACATGCTAATGATTCTGCCGGCTCACTGACTTAGTAGTAGTTGTAGTAATAATAATAATAATAATAATAATAATAATAATAATAATAATAATAATTATTATTATTATTATTATTATTATTATTATTATTATTAAGGTAGCAAGCTGACAGAGTCATTAGCATGCTGGGCAAAATGCTTAGTGATATTTTGTCCCTCTTTACGTTCCGAGTTCAAATTCCTCCAAGGCTGACCTTTCATCCTTTTGGGATCAATAGACTAAGTACAAGTTGAGCACTGGAGTCAATTTACAACTCCCCTCAAAATTGCTGGCCTTGAAACCAATATTTTTATAATCATTATGATTAAAATTTGGTGGGAGGGCAATAGTTAATACCACAGACCCCAGTACTTAGCTAGTACTTTATTTTATGCAACCCAGAAGGATGAGAGATAAAGTTCACCTGAGCAAGATTTGAACTCAGAGTATAAAGCGGCATAGTACATTGTACTCCTTGACTCAACACATTTGACTAATGATGTTTCCAATCCTACATCCATCACAGCTGTGACATTGAATGGTGAGTGATGAATGATAAATGACAGAATGCTTGTTGTCCATTTATGAAATAGATGAGAAATATGAAGAAAAAAAAACAAAACAGAAAAAGGCAAGAAAGACAAAAATATAGATTATTTGCATGAGACTCTTACCTGGAGCTAATCTTTCTGGTACCTGAGACAAATAGAAGAAGACTGCACCGACACCAATTAAATACATGACAACTATTTTGGGGACAAACACCTGGAGAAAAGAAGAAAAAAGAAAACAGAAAAATAATGTTGTTAAACTCTGAAACTATATAATAATAGTTTCACACACACACACATACACACACACACACACACATACACACACACAAACAGATAACTACAATTTAAGTCAAAGGGTAAACTTGACAAGCAGTTAGGGATTCAAGCCTCTTCACCTTATCTCCTCAAAGACATACATCATCTCGAAAGAGTCCAGAAGCTGGCCACCCACATGGTTCTTGGTCTCAAGCATTTGTCTTATGAAAGAAAGGCTGAAGACGCTCGACCTTTATTCTCTCGAAAAACGATGCCGCCGTGCTGATCTCATTCTCGCTCACAACATCATAAGCGGAAAGTGTAACCTTTCAAAAGAGCTGTTCTTCACTCCTGCTCCAGAGCGTCGGCTGCGGAGTCACTCCAAAAAGCTCTATCTGCAACGATTTCATCTCAATCAAAGGAGAGGGGCTTTCTCCACCCAGGTTGCAGATCCGTGGAATAAGCTACCGGACGAGATAGAGAAGATGCCGACGACCGCTCGGTTCAAAGACTCTCTAGACCAGAAATGGCCTGAACTCTTTGCATGAACACCCTCCCTGTACATAAGTCCATGTCCCCCTACATGGCCTTGCTTTTTGCTTTTTGAGCCAAAGAATTAACTTAACTTAAGAGGAGGTAATGAATTAGTAGGTTTACATAACCATATGCAGTTGGCAGTAGCTGAAAAAGGCTCTGCAATAATCAATATTTATTATAATGAATATTTCCCTCAGGTACTTTTCAAGTAAGAAGGTATTGATGGTGATATAACTGACCACGTGCGGTTGAGAAGCTTGCTTTCCAACCATGTGGTCTTGGGTTCAGTCCCACAGCATGGCACCTGCCTAGGGCAAGTGTTTTTGACTATATTCCTGGGCAAACCAAAAACCTTGTGAATGAATTTGATAGATAGAAACTGAAAGAAGCCTGTCATATATATAGCTGCAGGTGTGACAGTGCATTAAGAAGCTTGTTTCCCAACCACATGGTTTTTTTCTATAATCTAACATATTTTTTCTAAAATAATTTTTAGCATATTTGATAGATAATTATCTTGACAAAATTTCTGTGTATCTTTTATTGTTTTGTCAACTGATGTCATCAAAAGTTAAATGCTTAGCTAGCTTTTCTTAGAATATTATGTTTCTTCTTAATATTCTGTTTGTTTGTGTTCATCTATTGATATTTCCTTAGTTCTCTTTGAATAATACCCCATTTTGGATTGCCTAGATAGCGTTGTATTGGCATATATTTTTGGATATATTAATTTGAATGGTATTTTATACTCCATTTCTGTATGTCTAAATAAGCTGGCACAATAGAAATGACTATCAGTAATATATGGCATAATCATCAATTAAAGATGTGATTTTTTTTTTCCATTCTGGTTCTTAATTTCCATTTGATTTTGATTTTGTACTTGGTGTACTTGACTCAGTAGGTCTCCTTAGGTGACCTGCTGTGCTTGAGGAGACCTATTGAGTCAAGAACATCAACATCAAAATAAAAATCAAATGGAAATTGTCGTTGTGATACCCGTGCTGGTGATATGTAAAAAGTACCATCCAAATGTGGCCGATGCCAGCGACACCTTGACTGGCTTCCGTGCCAGTGACATGTAAAAAGCACCAACCAATCATGGCCATTGCCAGCCTCCCCTGGCCCCTGTGCCGGTGGCACATAAAACACACCCACTACACTCATGGGGTGGTTGGTGTTAGGAAGGGCATCCAGCCGTAGAAACACTGCCAGATCAGACTGGAGCCTGGTGCAGCCTCCTGGCTTCCCAGACCCTGGTCGAACCATCCAACCCATGCTAGCATGGAAAATGGACATTAAACGATGATGATGATGATATAGGTGTGTTTATATATATGTGCAGATATGTTTGTGTTTGTATGTGTGTATCCGATTCATGATATCACATATGGTTGTGAATGAACATCACTATCATACAGGCAATGTCACACATTCCCATTGCTCTATGAAAACATTTCTGGCCATGGGGAAATATTACCTTCCTTGGGAACAAGGGGAACGTTGAAGACAAGATGGACACCCAACTGTGGAAAACCTGCCTCAACAAGTTCCAACTGAACCATGCAAGCATGAAAAAGTAGATGTTAACATGACAATCATCATCATCATCATCGTTTAACGTCCGCTTTCCATGCTAGCATAGGTTGGATGATTTTGACTGAGGGCTAGCAAACCAGATGGCTGCACCAGGCTCCAATCTTGATTTGGCAGAGTTTCTGCAGCAGGATGCTCTTCCTAACGCCAACCACTCCAAGAGTGTAGTGGGTGGTTTTTATGTGCCACCGGCACGGGATGATAGAAAACAAAAAATAAACAAACAAACAAATAGGCGTAGGAGTGGCTGTGTGGTAAGTAGCTTGCTTACCAACTACATGGTTCTGGGTTCAGTCCCACTGCATGGCATCTTGGGTAAGTGTCTTCTACTATAGCCTCAGGCCGACCAAAGCCTTGTGAGTGGATTTGGTAGACGGAAACTGAAAGAAGCCCGTCGTATATATGTATATATATATGTGTGTGTGCGTGTTTGTGTGTCTGTGTTTGTACTCCTAACATCACTTGACAACCGATGCTGGTGTGTTTACGTCCCCGTAACTTAGCGGTTCGGCAAAAAAGAGACCGATAAAATAAGTACTAGGCTTACAAGGAATAAGTCCTGGGGTCGATTTGCTCGACTAAAGGCGGTGTTCCAGCATGGCCACAGTCACATGACTGAAACAAGTAAAAGAGTAAAAGAGAGTAAACAAACAAACAAACCTGGACAACTTTATTCTCCCATCCTCCATTCAAGTATATCCAGTGTGCTGCAGGGATGATGCCATAGATAGCTAAACAACTGTACATCAGTACTCGAGACATGGTGAAAGTCAAAGAGTTGTTCAACCGTTTCGGCTTCAGTTGAATCGATAAAATTATCACTGATAGAATCACTATAATAATCATATATATTCTTTCCCATTCCTGAAATAAAACAAAACAAAAACGAAAAAAAGAAAATTGAAAACGAAATTTAAAAACATATTCATAGCATGTAGCAATTACTTTGTTATGGTTTTTCATATCTATTTTAATTAATTATCGCCTTGTAAGTTACTTGCAAACCTCACTAGTACCAGTACCACAAACAGGCACCTAGTACACTCTTTAAAGTGGAAGGAATTAGGAAGGGCATCCTAGGTGTAAAAACTATATATATATATATATATACCCATTTAGTTTGGCCTTATATTACACTCGTAAAAGCTCCTATATTTTTTGTCAGCTACCACCTGTTAATCCCATCTCTCAGAGTAAGCTGGAAGGAGTTCTGTGCATATGCATATGTATATATATATATATATATAGTCAAAATGAGGGTGAAAAAATTGGATATTAATTTAATAACATCAATTTAAACACCAGTGGCCTAGCGCATAAAAGACTGAGATTCAGTAAATATTATTAATACACAAATATAAGAGCATCCACATAGTGGATTCTCTCTCATATTTGTATATATATATATAGTACAAAGTAAGATAGGGGTTATGGGTGTAACCCACTATAGGATAGCATTTATCCAATATACTGTTGGTAAAGTACCCAGATTCTTAATACATAAATGTTTTTAATTGCAATGCAATTAACTCATTTATTGTATTAAACAGGTGAAGGTAAAGAAATATTTTTACCGTATCTTATATGTATTGAATTATAAGATATATATATATATATATATCACCGTGATCACCGTGACCAACCAGGCTATCAGATGTTGCTGCTCAACGCTGGTCACAATGCACTTTGCATTGTTTTTTAGCCTTCAAATGACACCACTCCGCTGGCTAAGCGAACAGGCCAACAGAAGAAAGAGTGAGAGAAAGTAGTGGCAAAAGAGTACAGCAGGGATCGCCACCACCCCCTGCCAGAGCCTCGTTGGGTTTTAGGTGTTTTCGCTCAATAAACACTCACAATGCCCGGTCTCGGAATCGAAACCGCGATCCTACAACCGCGAGTCTGCTGCCCTAACAACTGGGCCATTATGCCTCCACACACACACATACATACATATATATATATATATATATATATATGGCACGTAAAAGCACCATCCGTTCGTGTCCGTTGCCAGCCTCGCCTGGCCCCCATGCCGGTGGCACGTAATAGCACCATCCGTTCGTGGCCGTTTGCCAGCTCCGTCTGGCACCTGTGCGGGTGGCACCTAAAAAGCACCCATTACACTCACGGAGTGGTTGGCGTTAGGAAGGGCATCTAGCCGTAGAAACACTGCCAGATCAGACTGGGCCTGGTGCAGCCTTCTGGCTTCACAGACCCCAGTTGAACCATCCAACCCATGCTAGCATGGAAAGCGGACGCTAAATGATGATGATGATGATGATATAATATATATATATATATATATTGTATTTTGGGATGGTCATTTTTTTTTCCAAATAAACAGACACAGTATGTATTTGTTTTTCACTCGTTTATTATTGTTCTAACACACATCCATTGTCCAGAAATCTTTCGCCACACATTTGTGACCTCCTCAGTGACACTCTCCATCTTCATGTGTGTGCTCTTGCTCTACTTATTCCATTCTGTTCTTCTATGAAGGGGGAACCTATGTGCACACGCACCTGCGCTTTTGTGTGTGTGTGTGTGATTGTTCTTAGTAGCACTATGACCCTCCCCTCAGCCTCATCCCTTACCCCATTGTTGTTGCTGCTGAAGCACTGCCTTTATAGTTGAGCAAATCGACCCCAGAGCTTATTCTTTGTAAGCCTAGTACTTATTGTATCGGTCTCTTATGCCGAACCGTTAAGTTACGGGGACGTAAACACACCAGCATCAGTTGTCAAGCGATGCTGAGGGGACAAACAGACATACAAACATATATACATATACATATATATATACATATACAACGGGCTTCTTCCAGTTTCCGTCTACCAAATCCACTCACATGGGTTTGGTCGGCCTGAGGCTATAGTGGAAGACACTCGCCCAAGGTGCCACACAGTGGGACTGAATGTGAGACCATGTGGTTGGTAAGCAAGCCACCTACCACACAGCCACTATATATATATATATATATATATACACATATACATACTATACATACATATACATAGATATATATATATATATATATATATATATATATATGCTCAAGTGAAACGAGTTTCATCATAGATCGACTGAATTAGGACTGACCTAGGGCTAAACAAACTTTGTCCTTACATAAACAAGGTTCAATATTCCTGAGATTTCTACGAAAGATCATTCAAGATTCATTTTCTTCTTTAGTTTTTCTCTTCCAGAAACCAGATTTAACTCCCTTACCTAGCACTATTACCAACATAGTTGCCTCCCTTACATCAATTAGGAATTACAACCGTGTTTCGTGGTCTGCTACCACAACAGCTCCTTTATAGGATCCAGTTAGCTGAAGACATCATCAGGAGGAACCACGTCCGGTTTCGGCCCCTACTCCTCTACCGTTTTGACGTGGTGCCCCCCCCCCTTTCGGAGGTGTCTTCAGCTCTGGTGTTGAGTGCATGTCTTCTTTCTTCTTCGTTCTTCTGTTCCCTGGCCTCTTCGATGTATCGTCAGCAAGTGTCAGCTGGTGACTGACTGTCTTATCAAATTTTTCCCTTTAAATACCTGCCGCATAGGCTCCAGCAGGCGGCCCCAGCAAGTTATCACGTGACACTGTCTCACCTTAACTGACTAGTGAAGGCGCGTAGTTTTAGCCCGTGCTTTTTCTAAACGACCGTCACTTGTCAACAGGCAGCCCCAGCAAGTTGTCATGTGACACTGTCTCACCTTAACTGACAACAGTGGCTTCCGACTCTTTCACCACCAAAGTCTGCTTATATTTAAAACAATTTTCCCACAGAGCCTAGTCATTTGATTATGATTATTAATTAGCAACGAGCTGGTTTTCCCAGTTTTGTCTCTTGATTAAAGAAATATCTAACTGAATATTTATATGTACCGTATTTGCTGGCATACAGCAAGATGCGCTTCTGTCTTTTTAAACGTACCATTTAGCTTGCGTTTAATGCGGCCATATTACGCATGAGAGACTAAGTGTATTAGGTTAGGGAACCAGATAAGCATAAACCTGCTTGGCAAAATAATTATTACTAATAATAGAATATTGAAAGCAAGCCAAAATACCACCGCATGTTAGCACAAACTAAAGAAGAATTGCTTACAGTACATTTTCAGTTATTTGGGACGGTCATGTCATCTCATTATATCTCCTTTCACAGCAAAAATAACCCACACCTAATATTGTTTTACGTTATTTATTGACTGTTTTACGTTATTTACTGACTGTTTTACCTTTAAGAGACATTTATTTAAATTGTTAAAATAGAAATTTTGGATCTTTTCAGTTTGAACGGCAGTTTTTTCTAGCAGTGTCATATGAAATTATCACCCATAATTATGACCCTAGTATCGATCTATTGCATTTCAATCTCTTTTAGGATTAGGGTTAGTTAGGGTTAGGGGTGGGGGGAAGGTATCTTTTTTTCTTCAGAAATGTAAATAAACCCAATCTGGTTCTTAAACGAGGGACATATTAATACGGCACAGAATGTTTTTTTCCTCAATAGACGTCAGTGATTGGTTGAAATTGCAGAAATTGAAGAAAAGAAAAACAAATATCTTACAAACTAGAGAATTTTCTCAATAAAGCCAAGAGAAAAAGATGTTTTATAAACACATTCTACCAGTATACAAAGTTTAAAATTTTTTAGTTACCTAGAAATTATGTTAAAAACTCCGTTCAAACTGAAAAAATCCAAATTTTTTTCTAGAAAGATGAAAGGGGTGTTAATACACTTCCGTCTGTCTATCAGTTGTTTATTATGGGTGGATGACAACAAAATCATAACGATGGTGTACCATACTGGTAGCTGATCGCGATAAGATGAAGTACCACAACCAGAAATATGGGTCTTACATCATCATCATCATCATCGTTTAACGTCCACTTTCCATGCTAACATGGGTTGGACGGTTCAACTGGGGTCTGGCAAGCCCGAAGGTTGCACCAGGCCAGTCAGATCTGGCAGCGTTTCTACAGCTGGATGCCCTTCCTAACGCCAACCACTCCGAGAGTGTAGTGGGTGATTTTATGTGCCACCGACACAGGTGCCAGACGAGGCTGGCAGACGGCCACGCTCGGATGGTGTTTTCTTATGTGCCACCGACACAGGTGCCAGACGAGGCTGGCGAACGGCCACGCTCGGATGGTGTTTGTTACATGCCCACAGCACAGAGGCGTGTAACAATTTCCTTGACCAGAAGGGCCTCTAGCTAGAGAATAATGCTTCGATAATATATTTGTGCAACCCATTCTAGCATGGAAAAATGAAAGTAAAAACATCATACATCAGCATCATCGTCATCATCATTTAACGTCCATGTTCCATGCTGGCATGGGTTGGACGGTTTGACAGTTTGTGTCCAAGGACTGCATTGAGGTCCAATGTGTGCTTGGCATGATTTTTACAGCTGGATGCCCTCCCTAACGCCAACCACATTACAGTGTGGATTGGAGACTTTTGCATGTCACCTGCACTATTGAAGCTGCCATGCAGTTTGCCATACTACGAGCCCTGGGGCAGGTGGAGTGGATCAGCTTCATGCTAGGGGACAAGGGGATTGCTGTGAGAGAGTAGGACATGATGTCGTGATTCTCCAGACCTTCCTTCTCCATGATGCTTTCACCTGCTCTGACACAGAAGTCACTAGCCACTAACTTAAGTTGCACAGTGCATTCTTCACTGGGAGAGGTACTGATATTCACAATGAGCATTCTGCCCCATTTCCTGGTAAATGATAAGGTAGTTGGTTGGTTTCTTACAGAGTGTGGTGCAAATTGTTATCTCAGTAGCATCACAAAACCCCGGCAGCCTTACATTTGCCTCATTTCTCATGCCATAACCATAGCTTCCATAGACTAATATGTCTGTTGAAGTCAACAGCTACAATAAGATCAGCATCACTTGTCATTGAGGCAGTCTGCAGAAGAATCTCACAGACATGATTCTTCTGTTTTTCTAGTAGTCTATCCTGTGGAGAATATGCCTAGATAAATGTCACTATTGTGTTGCCTATGATTAATCTTAACTTAATAATCTTATCACACACCCTGACTACTTTTGTTACCTTATCTATTCATCTCTCAGTTAACAGTATACCTACTCCACTCCTTCCATCACTACTGCCTGCACAGAAGAGTTTGAACTGCTGTCTTCTACCTGTGAGGAGTTTGACTGAGGATCCCTTCCATCTTATGGCTTGCACACAACACACATCCACTTGTCTCATCTCCACTCCAGCATCTCCACAATCCCGCTGGAACTACTTTTCATTGTACATACTTTTAAAATTGCTACCCTTAATGCCTACAGTAGAACCTACAGTAGAAGGGATTCTGTCTTCTGCAGAAAAACTGCTTGGCTCTTTGTTGGTCACAATCTGGTTGTATCTGTACCTGTGAGGAATAAGAGAAGTTGGGCCATGCTTGACCAGCAGATGGTAGATTTGCAAGCATGATTAATTTTCCCTTTCAATTAAAGTTGCCAAAAATCAGAAAATAAAGTAAAATAGAATATGATTCCAAATGCTCAAATACAACAATGAGTAACTATTTTAATACGAGACGGCTATGACTGTTACTAGAGTGGACAGGGATCTAGTGGTCATGTCTAGCATGATGTGAGGAGAAACAAGAGAGACTTCCAGTATTGGTGTTAGCATCATGAACAGTCAGCCTTTGTATCTCATGGGGCCAAAAAGAAGACGGTCATTAGATGAGAAATTTAAACAGGCCAGCAACTGTAAAGGAGGGAGAAGCAAAAAGCAAGAACATTGCAATAAAGTTGGGGTTAGAATTAACAAGAATAATTATAAGTCACACAGGAGAAAGAAAAGGAGAAATAAAGAAACAAACATATATGTACATAAATACACACACACAAACACACAAAAAGTATAGTCAGAGAGAGAGAGAGAGAGAGAACATGACTTACCACTAAACAATAAAATGAATAATGCACCCCAGGAATGTAACATCCCATCAGACCAAATATTATTCCAGACAGGTCAATAGCCAACCACCGGATGTTGGCTTTAGGGGAATGACAGTAAAAGACATGATATGAAGCAGAACTAATCATACAAATCTGCAGAGAGAAGAGGAAGAAGAAACAAAAAAAAAAGAGAAAAATAAATAAATATACAAAATAATGATTAAAACAACAAAGAACACTGAATTTTTATAGTACTTGATACTTTCTTATTTTGTTGCAGTACAACACACACTTAGTATGCTTATGACTTTGTTGGAGAATAATCTACACCGAGTACTCTTTGCTTTTCATTGGAGTACAACACATCAAGTGTTGTTTGCTTTTTGTTGGAGTACAACACACACTAAACTAGTAGAGTACAACACACACACACACTTTCTCATTCAATTCTCAACTTTCCTGTTTAAGTACAACACACACCTAGTATTCTTTGCTTTTTATTGGAGTACAACTTAGGACTTATTGTTTTCTTGTTGGAGTACAATACATAAACACAAGCATACACACACACAAGCATACACACACACACACACACATGCACATGCATGCACACACACACACACACACACACACACACACAACACACACACACACACACACACACACCTAGCACTCTTCACATTCATAGTATCAAATTCATTTATTATAATGAGTATATTTTATTTTATTTTTTAAGCTAACGAAGTCCTGATCCCAACAAAGCAATTCGATACTGTCAACATTAGTTATCATAAAAGATGTTACCTTAAACTCATTAAATGCATCATACATAATAATAATAATAATAATAATAATAATAATAATAATAATAATAATGATAATAATAATAATGATAATAATAATATTTTAAAAGATTGATGTCACTCTTCACAAAAGTAAATAGGCAATACAAAGAGTGCAATGCAATTGCAACAGATATTTTATTGGTTCAACAATATTCCAACAGCTTGTCTGTCTTTGTTGAGTTCAAAATGAAGAGTGGTACATAGAAATTAAAAATTATGGATATTCAAAAATTCAAAATTTGAACAAGGGCAATGAACATTCCTACGTTGATGGAATGACATTGTCAGTCTTCAATTTTCAAGTTTACGGCTGGCAAAAAGAAAAAGATTACAGCGACTCCAGTGTTTCACTGGTACTTAATTTATCGACCCCGAAAGGATGAAAGGCAAAGTCAACCTCGATGGAACTTGAACTCAGAATGCAGTGGCAGATGAAATGCCCCTAAGCATTTTGCCAGACATTTTAACAATTCTGCTGGCTCACCACCTTAACATTAATAATAATAATAATATAATAATAATAATAATAATAATAATAACAATAATAATAATAAAGGACTAAAGGACTAAAACAATACCTGTTGTCATAGGTGCCCTGGGAATGATAGTGAAAGGGACTAATTGCTACCTAACTCAGATACCAGGAAACCCAAAATTGGCAGAAATTCAAAAGATAGTGCTCATAGGAACTGCTCATATCCTACGCAAAATACTTTCTATGTAATCTCAGGGTTTAAAACAAACATAATTTTCGTTTTTTTTTTTTAGACATTCAGACACCAAAAAAAAAAAACAAATATATGGCACACTAGGCATAACAGCATCACGAACTTCCAACCTGTTGTCTCTTGAGGTCTCTGGGTGAGACTTGGAGCCAACTTGTACAAATATAAAGCAAAAGTCAAACATAGAATAATAATAATAATAACAATAATAATAACTTCCTAATTTAGGCACAAGGTCAGCAACTTTGAGGGAAAGGGTTAGTCAATAACATTTGACCTCGGTTCTTGATGGTATTTTACTTTATCGATCCCTTTGGAATAAAAGGTAATGTTGACATCAATAAGATTTGAACTCAGAATGTATGGAAAAAATACAAGACATTTTGTTTGACATTATAATGATTCTGCCAATGTGGACGTCTACACAGAAATAATACTTGAGATAAAGAATATAAATCATATTCAAATAAGGACTGATATAGCCCTTTGTCAATGGAGAGCCTCCAACAAGGGCTAATAAAGAAACCTCACAAATCTAGGGTCACCATGGCTACTAAGGATAAGTGGCCTCTCCCAAATGTCATTCTCTCTTTCTTCAGGTACCAGCTGAAGGTGAGAAGCAAAACACTTGTCATTTTTGTCCCTGTCACCCACTTTTTAAACAAACTTGGAAGAGGAGAATAGGCACTTCTCTTTCCATCTTCACTTTCCTGTCCAAATAGATCTGGAAAGTTATTAAAGTTTTATTATTGTTCTAGCTGGATGGAATATACCACCACAAAACTATAGAATGAAAACAAACACAGGTATTAATTCACTAAGTTATAAACACATCCTGTCTATGGCACAGATAGCCCCCTTGATGCTAATCCACTAAATTATACACCTCCCTGTTTATGACATAACACATATCTAGGTACTAGTCCACTAAATTAGACACCTTCCTATTATTGACAGCACATATCTTGGTGCTAATCCACTAAATAATAACCCACCACCACGACTGCCACCACTATCCACAGCCTAGTTTTTGACTTTATTCTCAGTCAGGAGTAGATATTCTATTATTTACATCACATTAATCAGTAAGTGTATATTTTTTTGTGTTTTATTTATTTCATTTTTTTTTTGTTTTGTTTTTTTGTACTCGAAATCCTAAATATTCTTTCCAGGTCAATCTAAGATCTAGCATCTATCAGTTAGACTTTGCTTTGCTGAAGCGGTCTAAATAATACAGAAACATGCTTAGAGTTATCACTGTACTTGCGAAATAAAACTCATTTTAACTCCCCCACTACAGGTCCTCCTATTTATTTTTTAATCACTTCAGTGGATTCCTCTGTTACAGACATTAAAGTTGACTCTCTCTCCAGTTTGAGGATTTCGAAGTTGTCTTCTTTAGATTTCTTGACAAGAACTCTCATGTCTAATGACTTATCTTTTCATTACAGAAGCAATCGTTTTAACCAATTCAAATAATTGATAGCAGTGGGTGACAAGGCAAAGGGGATGTTCTCTCTTAACATACTCTAAGTATGTTAATTCTCACTTAACTATATGTTCTTCACTCAGAAGGCGTCCCTGAAGACATTCCCATGTCATTATTTGTTATATCAATAATGTGTGTTTGAAAGTTAGGGTGCTGCACCCATGAATGTAAGATTTTATTTTGATTCCTGAACCAGGCAGTTTTTGTGTACTTGAGCAAAAACACATCATTTCACATCGCCTCAGTCCACTCAGCTGTAAATGAGTTCCAGTAATAGCTGGTAAGTTAACTCTGCGACAGACTGGCATCCTGTCCAGGGGGAGAGGGAGAAAGTTGTAATCTCAGTCACTTATTTGCTATGGAAACCAGGTCAAGCTCTAGTCTTCTGAGTCCTAGGGCTCATGACAGATTTAAGTCTAATCCTCAGTAAGACCATAAGATCATGGTTTCAATTCCTAGACTAGGCAGTGTGTTGTGTGCTTGAGTGAAATATTTTATTTCATGTTGATCCAGTTCACTCAGCTGAGAAGTTGACTCTACTAAGAAGTTCACTTGACAATAGCTGAGAAGTTGACTCTACAATGGACCACCAATGTCGATAATAGTCATGTGGCCCAGTGCTGAGAATGTTTGGCTCACAATTGTAATGCCATAGGTTCAATTCCTGGAATAGGCAGTACATTGTGTTCTTGAGCCATTTAACAAGGAATTTCATTTCCCATTGTTCCAGTCCACTCAGAGATGAATTCTTGCAACAGCTGGCAAGTTAACCATGTGACAGACTAGCATCCTACTGAGTAGGATGAAGCAGAGTATTATAATCACAGTAACTTATGTCATAGAATCCAGGTTAAGCTCTGGTCTCATGAATCCTAGAGTTCATGACAGACCTAAATCTATAATCCAGTTAGTTGGAAACGTTGATTAGCCTCAGCAATAATTAAGCTTATTAATTTTATAATCATCAGCCTATTTGAATCTCAATCAACACAAACTACTGACCATTTTCAAAAAGGGAACCAATTGCTTTTTAATTTCTAAATTTTAAGCAAGACAGTTAAATAAATGCATCCCATGTCATCTAGTGGCCTGAGTTCAATTCTCAGCATCAGAATAGAGTGATTTTTTTTAGGCACAGGCATGGTAGTGTGAAAATGAATTTTGCTTCATAAGAATGAAGTTTCAGGTTCAGTCCCATTACACAGCACTTCAAGAAAGGGTTTTCTACGATAGCTACAAGCTGACTAATGCCTTGAGAGTGAATCTGAAAAAAGGAAACTGGTGGAAGCTTGTCGAATGTGTGTGTGTGTTCTCACCATTTAGCAACTGATGTAAAATAGTTTACATCCTTGTATCTAAGAGCTTTGACAAAAAAGACAGACAAAATAAACACCAAGCTTCAAATAAGTACTGGGATCAATTTGGCTGAATAAAAGCCCTTCAAAGCAGGGGCCCCCAACATGGCCATAGACCAATGACTGAAACAAGGGTAAAAGAATAAATACAGTTTGGAATTTTTTTTTGTTATGTTTCTTTTAATGATCAAGTCAGGGAGTTGGGGAGGAAGGGTAGTGGCAGTAGCCTTACTCTGGAGGGCTCTAAGACTTGGAGAGGGGGAAAAAAGGGTGAACATTTTCTTTCTGAGACCAATGTCCTGACTTGAATGCTTGCAAAACAGTGGAGTCCACTAGAAGATCCTGAGGACCAGATGAGGGGATTAAATCCAAATCTACAACCAAAGATTAGGAACAGTCCCTCTCACAGGCTTCTGCAGTTTCTTTCGTACCAAACTTTACTCACAGAGCATTGGTCAATACAAGACTACAGTAGGATATTCAAAATGCTGTACAGTGATTTACCAGTCACAAAGCATTGGTTTATTGAATAACCTGACACTATGGTACAAGACTCTCATCCAAACCGCTGTACAGTGGGATTGAAACTGTAGCATTGGCCTGCCCAAACAGAACTGGTCATAGCTAACACCACAACAGTAAAGGTGTGACTTGCTAAAAGTAGTATCTACATATCCCTCAAATTACACCCTGTGGTCTTAAAAAAGCCCCCGTGCTGGCACCACAAACAAAGCAGCTGTGCTAGCACCTTGTAAAAAAACACCCATGCCAGCAGATTACAATTCTCCAAGTTGACATCCAGTGGGATTGAAACCACAACCACACAGATAGAAAGTGAACTTCTTAACCATACAACCAGATGAAAAAGAAAACGGTCAGGTATGGCTGTGTGGTAAGAAGCTTCCTTCCAAACCACATGGTTCTTGGTTCAGACCCACTGTATGGCACCTTGGGCTAATCTCTTCTACTATAGCCTCAGGCCGACCATAGCCTTGTGAGTGAATTTGGTAGACGGAAACTGAAAGAAATCCGTCATATATACAGGGTGCCATGAATAAATTGTCATCTAAATTACCCGAAAATGAAAATAACACTGATATCTCATTTTAACAGATACAGTTAGCAAAATTACATAAAAAATATCTTAAAATACTGAAGAGTAAATTTATTCAATAAAATCGCCATTGGCTTCAACCACAGCCTCCAGACAACTTCGGAATTTCCTGCGACTCTTCTGGATGGTCTCCTTGTTTAAGTTGGTGAGGCTGCCATAATCCTTGCTTTCAGTTCATATTTAGTGTTACAAGGAGTTCTGTTGGTCTCTCACTCAACTGCACCCCACACATAATAATCAAGGGGGTTGCAGTCAGGGGAGTTAGGTGGCCAAATGTTAGGGGTGATGTGGTCACAGAAATTGTCTGACAGCCATGACTGGGCTCTTCTGCTTGTGTGGCTATAGAATAAGTGGTAGGCTTTAAAAAATAAGTCCTGGGGTCAATTTCTTCAACTAAAACCCCTCAAGGACAGCATGGCGACAGTCAAATGACTGAAACAAGTAAAAGAATAAAAAGATAGAAATACCTTTGATCAAAGACTTGTAGGATCAGAGATTGCTTGGGGAAGGCTACACTACTACTACCACCAACACAACCACTAACATCACCACCACTATTATACCACTGCCACCACCACTACTGGTCATGAGGAAGGGGAATTAATGTGTAACAGTTTTAATACGCACCTGAAAACATATGAGAGATATACTACAGATGATGTGATCCATAAAGGAACCGGATATCTTTGGAATGGCATAGACATTATCATACATCAGCAGAACCACAAATATGAGACAGCCAAGAAGATGAGACCAGATGTTGATGGTTTCATTGCTCCAGATAAATAAACTGAAATTAGAAAGAGAAAAGCAAATGAATAAATATATAAAGAAAAAAATACAAAGCATGAAGGAAACTGAAGAAACATAGACACGGTTGTGTGGTTAAGAAGCTTGCTTTGGCACCAGGGGGTTTTGGGTTCAGTCCCACTGTGCAGCACCTTGAGTAAGTGTCTTCTATTAGAGCTCTGGGTCAATCAGTACGTTGTGAGTGGATTTGGAAGAAGAAAACTGTGTGAAAGCACATCGTGCGTGTGTGTGTGTGTGTGTGTGTGTGTATGTGTGTGTGTGTGTGTGTGTATGTGTGTTGTGTGTGTGTGTATGTGTGTGTGTGTGTGTGTGTGTGTGGTGTGTGTGTGTGTGTGCGTGTGTGTTTGCATCTCCACCTCCATTGCATGTTGGATTCTGTTATTTTTTTATCTTTTACTTGTTTCAGTCATTAGACAGTGGCCATGCTGTAGCACGGCCTTGAAGAACTTTTAGTTCAATGAATCAATCCCAATACTAATTTTTTTTTTCTTTGTTAAGCCTGATACTTATTTTAATGGTCTCTTTTTGCCAGACTGCTAGGTTACTGGGACATAAACACACTGACACTAGTCATCAATCAGCAGTGGGGGACAAACACAAAGACATACACATGGATATATATATATATATATATATATATATGCAATAGGCTTCTTTAACTTTCTGTCTACCAAATCCACTCACAAGGCTTTGGTAGGCCCAAAACTATAGTAGAAGACACTTGCCCAAGGTTCCATGCTTCTCACCACACAGCCACAGCTGTCTATGTCCCTGTAACTTAGCAGTCCAGCAAAAGAGACTGATAGCATAAGTACCAGACTTTAAAAAAAATATGTACTAGGGCCAATTTGTTCAATTAAACTTTTCAAGGGGATGCCCCAGCATGGCCACAATCAATATAAAAAGATAAATGAAAAACAGAAAAAAAATGAAGAAAATTTTTCTCCATCCATGTCCCCCAAACTCTCCAGCCATCTCTCCTGTAAAGTGGGTAGCCATGCAGCTGCGCCCTGTTTTGTTCTAACCCCCTTCTTTCATACCTTAACCCCTTCATCCCATGGCATTCGTTCGTGGCCGTTTGCCAGCTCTGCCTGGCACCTGTGCGGGTGGCACATAAAAAGCACCCACTACACTCGCAGAGTGGTTGGCATTAGGAAGGGCATCCAGCCGTAGAAACACTGCCAGATCAGACTGGGCCTGATGCAGCCTTCTGGCTTCACAGACCCCAGTTGAACCGTCCAACCCATGCTAGCATGGAAAACGGACGCTAAATGATGATGATGATGATGATGATGCAGATAATTATTCCTTAGCACAAGGATACATATTTTGGAGAGGGTGTTTAGGCAATTAAATCAAACCCCCACCACCTGTTGAAATAACTGGGACCTTGTGGTTACAAAGCAAACTTCTTAACTATTTAGTCATACTACACCTATACATATCTTGTGCAAATCACTGCTGGATAAAACAGATGAGGTGGTCAAGGCTGGAACCCTTCTAATCACAGGTGTGACCAATCAACAGGTTCACAAACATTTGTCCTCCCTCTTCTGACAATGTTACTTAGTATTTTATTCTACTGACACCAGGAAGATGAAAGGTAAAATTCTGATAATAAAATTATTATGATAATAATAATTATAACATATTTTCTTTATTTACCACTAAGGGTTCACGAAAAATAATGGGGACAGTACAGTACAATGTGCGGTTACATAAAAGGCATGTGAAAAATAAAACAGTAACAATATAAAATTATGACAATAATTCCCCAAAAGAGGGAGACACTACAAAACCATGGTTGCCCTGACCACCAGGGCAAGCGCCTTTTCCACATTGTCCTCCTTCAACCTACAGAGGGCATCCAGCTGTAGAAACTCTGCCAGATCAAGACTTGAGCCTGATGCAGCCATCTGGTTCGCCAGCCCTCAGTCAAATCGTCAAACCCATGCTAGCATGGAAAGTGGACGTTAAACGATGATGATGGTGATGATGTCCATCTTATCAAATATTAAAAATTCTAAGTAAATTTTAGGAAATAGATATTAAAAGTTGATTCTCGTATTCAATGGTAGTTAAGAACCCATACAGAAGTGTAGGACAATAAATGTTATATCTACCTTAAAATAATGCTATTGTGCCTTCAGATGTGAAGGGGTGTGGCCTAGTGGTTTGAGAGTTGGGCTCATAAGGTCATAAGTTCAGTTCTTAAACTAGGAAGTGCATTGTATTCTTGAGCAAGGCACTTCATTTCACATTGCCTCATCTACTCAGCTGTAAATAGGTACCAACCCAGTACTGATTCAACTCTCTCTCTCTCCCTCTAGTTGTTACATCTGGATCTTCTACAAGTCAAGTATGTGAGGTATAAGAGAGTGTCTAATAACGTAATTCCACAAGTATTCTTATAAACGCTGTAAAAGACGTTTTCTGATTCAAAATTTTAGTTCATTGATTAAACCTTGCTAAGTTAAGTATGTATTTATTTAAGATCTTCAAATTGTAAATTTTAATATTGTATAAGCCTTTGGAGTAATAATATTCTCCTTATGTAAATATCGTTGTTTATGTAATGATCTAATTATCGTAATTTTCTATATTATTAGATATTAAATTTAAGTTTATTCGTAAGATACTTCTTAGCGATAGATTTATTATTTGATAGCAAGCATACGAGGTGTATAAAGTTAGGCTTTGTATATACATGTTTTAATAGTATTAATTGTAGTTTTAAATTTATAATTAAATTAGATAAACTTTGATAAATTTAGATATGTTTCGACTAAAGATTGGTCCAGGCCATGTCTAATTTAATAGCATAACTTAGTTATTTCTTTAAATTTATATTCAATAATTATTCCCATTCATAATTATATTTATAGTACTTATAGTATTTATTCGATACTATATTACTACGAATTGATTATTTCTAAAAGTTTTTTACATAAGATTTCTGAAAGTTCGTTTAAGTTAGTTTATTTGTATTTTGAAATTAGCTATTTCATATTTAAATATGAAAAATTAAATTTATTAGGTTTTTATTATATGTGCATATACAATTATTTATAGAGATTATTTTAGATCTTAATTATAATATTTATATACATTTATATATTTTCATTGATAATTTATATATATTAGTCATTTTAAATATTTATGTAATTAGATATAGACTAATATTGATATTAGATTATGGGCGGGTTTCCTACCTTATAAATTAAAATTAATATTTAACATTATAGTCGATTTGGATATAATCATAATTGTTAAGTTCTATGTCTCTAGTTTGATAATAGAGTTTATTATAAGTAAAATTATTATATTATATATATTATTTATATCTTAAAAATATTGTTTAAATATTTCTGATTATATTTTAGATATTTAAATCACCTGAAGAATGACTGTAACTCGAAATTTTAAGAATTGGACAGCCATGAAACGATCGTAGTGTTATACTAATTATCTCTTTTTAATAATTTTGATATATATTTAAAATAATATAAATTAATTAATCTTATGTATTGGCTTAAGTTTTTCATTGCATGATTTGCCTAATAGTGGTTTTATCTCTAATTTAATATAATATATATATATATATATAAAATTAGAAAAAAAACATCTTTTATCAATTCAAAATGAATAATTAAATTACACCATCTAGAAAATTACATATAATAGAAGAGTTATAATTAAAATAACAATAAAATTATATATATGTTATATTTTGTGAAATTTGATTTAGTATTTCTAAATTGAATTCTTTTCCTTGTAAGTTTGGATTTTATTCCCTCAAATAATAATTATTATACATATATATATATATATATATATATATATATATATATATATATATATATGTAAATATATATATATGCTTTATCATTATCTAGGAACCCTAAACCAATGAGCGTAAGCATAGTGCAAGTGAGAAATCAGGTCATCTCTCCATGTGAGTGGCTGCTAAGCATCTTTCCAAAGGAACAATAGGTTAGATGTTAAAATAAAGATTCCAGGTTCAATCCCTGTGCTGGATTAGTAAATAATATCACCAGAAAACAACTGGGGAAAACACCTACTGAAATGTTGTGTCGATAATGTCTTCAAACTGAGGAAAATCATCTCCAATACTAGTAAGTGAAACTAGAGAAAAGAAAAACAAGACAATGAGAGGATCTTGACATGCACTCTTGGTTTGCTAGAAATAGCAGCCAAATCCTCTTTAAATCACACCTTACTATCTTAAATCGGGAATGCTACAAAACCTGACACAGAAAGACACACACACACTAGGCTGCTTCTTGATTCCCCCATATCAGTTAGCCAACAGCAGAGAGCTGTGAGCAAAAGAGTTGCAAGTGCTACTGCACTAGATACAAAGCATCACCCTTTATATAAATACACACATGCACACACACACACTCACATATGTGTATGTGTGTGTGTATATATATATATATATATATATATATATATACACACACACACACATACATATATACACATTTTGACATGCATACATCATGTGTATGTATGTATATGTGTTTGTTTGAGAGTGTGTGTGTGTGTGTTAAACTATTACATCATTCCTTTTGTTTATTTGTACTCCAGGTAAAAATAGACTCATTAAGCCTACTTGTGTTCACCTGCATATTTACTTGTGTGTATGTGTGTAAAGCACATGGGTGTTAAACTGTACGTTTATAATCACATGTATATAACTGAGTTTAAACACACATACATAGCACAATCATACGTCCATGTGTTTGTAAAGAAGATGAATTAAACACTCTAAAAATAAAAATAAAAAGAATAAAATAATAAAAAATAATTTTTAAAAATTTCAAAAAAAAAGAAATTTAAAAAATAAATAAATCACACAGAATGAAGAAGGGTTAGCTAAAAAATCTCAAACTGACACTTATAGTGTTAGATTTTGTTTATAAATTTTTAATCAAAGGCCATCTTTCTTGAAGTGCAAGACTCCGTATAACTGTTGCGGTAGATTCATAAATGTGTGGCTAATAATGATTTCTTTTTATCTGGGCGCAAGGCCAATATCAGTTTCATACAGGAATGGAACAGAATCAATGGAATGAACCTAATAATAATAATAATAATAATAACAATGATAATAACAATAATAAGATTCAGATCTTGGCACAAGGCCAGCAGTTTTAAGGGGAAGGAAATAATTGATTGCATTGATCTCTGTGCTTGACTAGTATTTAACTCTTCGCCTGTCCTGTGTATCACATGTGGTAAACATCGCATACATGATGCATGAATGCAAGGGGAATATGTGCCTGGCATCCACGATACACATTCATGATTTATTTCAACCATCAGAATAACTTTGGGAGTTATGAAAGGAAAGTTTTATTAGTGCTCAGAACATACGAAATGAAGGCCAACTAAAAATCTGAAAACAAGCATGGATGTTTAGAACAAAGTTATGAAAATGCTTTGGATAAACCAAAGGTAAATAATAATAATAATAATAATAATAATGATAATAATGATGATGATGATGATGATAAAAATAATAATAATAATAATAATAATGATAATGATGATAATAATAATAAAAATGATAATAATAATAATAATGATAATGATGATAATAATAAAAATGATAATAATAATAATAATGATGATAATAATAAAAATGATAATAATAATAATAATAATGATGATGATGATGATAATAATAAAAATAATAATAATAATAATAATAATGATAATGATGATAATAATAATAAAATTGATAATAATGATAATAAAAATGATAATAATAATAATGATAATAATAATGATAATAATAATGATAATAATAATAATAATAATAATAATAATAATAATAATAATAATAATAAGAGTATCACAGCAAACCACAGCACATACCCAAGGCACACAGAGCTGCACTCGGCAGTGAAGTGAAAGCACGCTATAAAAATAAAACTACTGAATAATAATGATAATAATAATAATAATAATAATAACAATAATAATAATAATAATAATAATAATAATAACAATAATAATAACCCTTTCTACAAAAGGCACAATGCCTGAAATTTGGTGGGAGGGGGTAAGTCAATTACATTGACCCTGGTACTCAGCTGATCCTTGATTTATGAAAGCTGAAAGGATGAAAGGCAAATCCAACCTTGGCAGAATTTGAACTCAAAACGTAAAGATGGACAAAATGCAGCTAAGCATGTTGCCCAGCATGCTAATGATTGTGCCAGCTCAATTAATAATAATAGACAAATGGCTAAAGAAGAGTGAAATAGAATGCCCAGTAGAGCTCTTACAGAAAGTTTCTCTTAGGGACAGCAAGGATTATCAGGAGGGTTCTAAGCACTTGAAAGACAGCTGAAAACTACTCACATAAATCCTACCAGGAATAAGACCAAACCTGAGCCAAACCAAAATAAGAATCCTTTCTACTATAGGCACATGGCCTGAAATTTTGTGGGAGGAGACAAGTCTATAACGTCAACCCCAGTGCTTGACTCATACTTGGTTCATCAACCCCAAAAGGATAAAAGGCTAAGTCAACCTCGGTGGAATTTTAACTCACAACATAGTTCTGAAATGGAATAGTCCTACTAAAAATTGAACTAACAGCAGGCAGCAGATTGGTAGAATAGATATGAAGCATCTAACAAAATGCCATGTAGTATTTGTTTTAGCTTTTTATATTCTGAGTTCAAATCCTACAGAGATCTATTTTGCCATTCATCCTTTCAGGATTGCACCCTCAGTACTACATGCACACACACACACCACTCAGTTGAGAGGTCTTGTTTTGTGAGTTATTTGGCGACCTCACTGAAGCTGGTGCTACATAAAGCCCACCCAGTACATTTTGTAAAGTGGTTGGCATCAGAAAAGGCATCCAGCCACAGAAATCATGCTAAAGCAAAATGTTGTAGCTTTGCATAGTACTCCGGCTCACCAGCACCCTGTTGAACCACCCAACCCATGTCAGCATGGAAAATGGATGTTAACTGGTGACGACAACGATGATGATGATGATCATCATCATCATCGTTTAACGTCCGTTTTTCATGCTAGCATGGGTTGGACGGTTCAACTGGGGTCTGGGAAGCCAGGAGGCTGCGCCAGGCCCAGTCAGATCTGGCAGTGTTTCTACAGCTGGATGCCCTTCCTAACGCCAACCACTCCGTGAGTGTAGTGGGTGCTTTTTACATGCCACCTGCACAGGTACCAGGCAAGGCTGGCAAACGGCCACGATTGGATGGTGCTTTTTACGTGCCACCAGCACGGGGGCCAGACGAGGCTGGCAACAGCCACTTTCGGATGGTTCTCTTACATGCCAAACGTGGCCGTTACCAGCACCGCCTGGCTGATGGCAATGATAATTCTAAGAACTCTTCTTTCTTTAAAGTGCTCACTGGAAGGATATTCTCTGACGAAATACACACACACACACACAGACACACACACAAAGAATTTGAAGACAAAAACAAAACCAGTTGCTTCATTTTTTTCAGTACAGAACAACTGAATAGGAGTGGAAGGCTGAGAGATTTTTATGCAAACCAAACAATAATAATAATAATAATAATGATAATAATAATGGATAAAAGAATGACTAAATGATAGAAAAGAAGAAGGAAACTATAGAAAGATATATGAGACCTGAGGTGGATACCTGAGGTGCAGAAAAACAACCGTTTTGACATTGTTAGAGAAAATCTATTTCTATCAGCCCGTTCACCTATTTTCGTATAGAAATACACACACCATTATGTATTTATTTATATATGCATATGTCAATTAGTGTGCTTCTCCATGTTAATCAATCAATCTAGCTCGTTACTGTTCTATCCAACAGCCTGTCCATTCATCTATTATGTCTGTCTGTTTGTCTCTCAGTCTGCCAACCAGCTTGTTTATGCCATTGATATATCTATTCTTCCACCTATTATGTGTGTGTCTATGCACACACACACACATATATACATACACATACATATATAAACACACACATACAAACAAATACATATATTCATAAAATATACATAAGCATAAACATATACATATATAGGCACAGGAATGGCTGTGTGGTAAGTAGCTTGTTTACCAACCACATGGTTCTGGGTTCAGTCCCACTGCGTAGCACCTTGGGCAAGTGTCTTCTACTATAGCCTCGGGCCAACCAAAGCCTTGTGAGTAGATTTGGTAGATGGAAACTGAAAAGAAGCCCGTCGTATATATGTATATATATATATATATATATATATATATGCGTGTGTGTGTTTGTGTATCTGTGTTTGTCCCCCCTAGCATTGCTTGACAACCGATGCTGGTGTGTTTACATCTCCGTTACTTGGCGGTTCGGCAAAAGAGACCGATAGAATAAGTACTGGGCTTACAAAAAGAATAAGTCCCGCGGTCGAGTTGCTCGATTAAAGGCGGTGCTCCAGCATGGCCGCAGTCAAATGACTGAAACAAGTAAAAGAGTAAGAGTATACGCAGACATCATCATCATCATCACCACCATGTAACATCTGTTTTTCATGAGTTCAATGGGTTGACAGGATTTAAGAAGCCAGAGGACTGTGTCAAGCTCCAATATCTGTATTGCCAAGCTCTCTATGTCTTGGTGCTCTTCCTAGTACCAACCACTTTACAGTGTGTACTGGGTGCTTTCTTTATGACACTACCACTAGTGAGATTACCAAGTAACTCAACAGACTTAGAAAAAAAAAAAAAGAAACCATTCAATAGAGTAGGGTTTAGTAGAGAGGTGAGGTGGGGCAGCTTTATGTCAGGTGTTGAAAGACTCAAGTAATAAAGTAAGGTAGAAGAGGAACAGGTGTCTTGCTGTAAAAGCATATATATCATTATTTAACGTCCGTCCGTTGTCCATGCTGGTTGAACTGCACAGGCACTTTTATGTGGTACTGCACAGACGCTGTTACAGGGGCACTGCACAGGCACTTTTATGTGGTACTGCACAGATGCTGTTACAGGGGCACTGCACAGGCACTTTTATGTGGTACTGCACAGATGCTGTTACAGGGGCACTGCACAGGCACTTTTATGTGGTACTGCACAGATGCTGTTACAGGGGCACTGCACAGGCACTTTTATGTGGTACTGCACAGATGCTGTTACAGGGGCACTGCATGGGCACTTTTATGTGGTACTGCACAGATGCTGTTACAGGGGCACTGCATGGGCACTTTTATGTGGTACTGCACAGATGCTGTTACAGGGGCACTGCATGGGCACTTTTATGTGGTACTGCACAGATGCTGTTACAGGGGCACTGCATGGGCACTTTTATGTGGTACTGCACAGATGCTGTTACAGGGGCACTGCATGGGCACTTTTATGTGGTACTGCACAGATGCTGTTACAGGGGCACTGCACAGGCACTTTTATGTGGTACTGCACAGATGCTGTTACAGGGGCACTGCATGGGCACTTTTATGTGGTACTGCACAGATGCTGTTACAGGGGCACTGCATGGGCACTTTTATGTGGTACTGCACAGATGCTGTTACAGGGGCACTGCATGGGCACTTTTATGTGGTACTGCACAGATGCTGTTACAGGGGCACTGCATGGGCACTTTTATGTGGTACTGCACAGATGCTGTTACAGGGGCACTGCACAGGCACTTTTATGTGGTACTGCACAGATGCTGTTACAGGGGCACTGCACAGGCACTTTTATGTGGTACTGCACAGACGCTGTTACAGGGGCACTGCATGGGCACTTTTATGTGGTACTGCACAGATGCTGTTACAGGGGCACTGCATGGGCACTTTGGCATGGCACTACACAGGTGTTTTTACATAGCACTGCACATGCACTTTCATATAGCACTATAGATTATCATCATCATCATCATTTAATGCCGGCATGAGTTGGATGGCTTGAGAGGAACAGGCAAGGCCAGTGGCTGCCCCAGGTCCTTGGTCTATTTTGGCTTGGTTTCTAAGGCTGGATGCCCTTTCTAATGCCACTCACTTTACAGAGTGTACTAGGTGCCATTTATGATGCACCATCACCCAGTGGCACCATCACCATTACTTTTCATGTGGCACAGGCACCAACATCAATGTTTTTTACATGGCACCTTGGTTTTAGGATATCAATTCAGTTGTGATGAGCAGATCTTCTTGAGTACAGCAATGCGCCACATATCTCAGTCCTCTGTTATCACCAGTATGTAGGTATGTATGTATATATGCATGTGTTACTGTCCCCTTTGCCTTGTATCAAGTTAACATGCGAT
>NC_043019.1:22211353-22256353 GCF_006345805.1 Octopus sinensis | reverse complement strand
AATATTTTCGATTGCACTTCTATTTCTTTTTTAACAATATATTTAACTCGTATAATTCACATCTCCTGCCCATCCCCCCTCATAACCCGCCTTCCAAAACTGATTAATTACCGCAATTCGAAAGTGCTATCGATTGTAACAATTAGAAATAAATTAATTTATATTAGTGCAAATAACGGGTGACAGTATAGGGGCGGGGGTGACGCAAAAGGTAGGTTATCTATACATGTATTTATATACACACACGCGCGCGCGCATGTGTGTGTGTGTGCGCGCGTGCGTGTGTGTGTGTGGTGATGCAAATAGGAAAATAAGACTCAAAACATAAGTATACATTATTTTATCAATAATCGATAGTCGTTCCGCCGAGGACTTTGCCTTTCATCATTTCGGGGTCGATAAGTTAAGTACCAGTTTGCATACTGGATTGATCTAATCGACTGGCTCACTTCCCAAAAAATTCGGGCCTTGTGCCTAGAGTGGTGGTTACATGGTGGTTACCGCCCGTTGACGAGGGACAACAATCCCGAAACTAGTTGGATAGGACTACACAGCCACAGCAGGAAATGTATCAGGACATGAAATATAAAAGCCGGACTAGACTACTTCATGCGCAACTCCATTGTCTCCCGAGACAGAAAGGACGCCAATACCAATACCAATGTGCCTAGAATAGAAAAGAATAATCTGTAGTCGTTACGCATGAGCTCAAGGACCGAGAATCTCGTGTGTTGAAACTCTTGGCTGTGTGGTCAAGAAACCTGATTCCCAACAACCTTATGGTCTTGGGTTAAGTTCCACAGCGCAGCACACTGAGTAAGTTTCTTCTACTATAGCCATGAGCCAATCAATATCTTCTGAAAGATGGAAAGTGTGTGAAAGCCCGTTGAGCGTGCGCGTGTATGTATGTATGGGGGTGAGTGATAGTGTGTGTTTATCTCTTGACAACCAGTGTTGGTTTGCTTACGTCCTTATTACCTGGCGGTTGCGCACACGAGTTCGAACGAATTAGAACTAGACTAAAAAGTAAACACAGGAGTTGCTATGTTCGACTAAACCCATCAATGTGGTTCGTGCCTTAAGGTAAGATTGACAAAATAGTACTCCATCAAGTTGATCTAGCTAACGGGGCTTCGTTTCAGTAAGCAAGGCCCGTACGCAATGACGCCATCGAGAGGAAGGCCCCGAAACGGTACGCATTCTCTCCTGATGACCCCATAAACTTGCTAGCATCCGGTATGCTGAGCTTTCAACTGGTAACACCTGAATCTGCAAGTGTCTTGCAACACAAAATGTATCAAGATACAAGGAAAACTCCAATCACGTTTCGTGGTTCTTTAACTCAACAACTCCTTTTTAGGATCCAGTGGCTAAGGATATCATCAGGAGGAAGCACATCCGGTTTCGGCCCCTACTCATCTACTCCTTCATCTCTTTTACACTGCTCATGCAAAATGGTTTGAAATTTTGCAACCCTAGACCGGCTTTTGCTTCTTCTATACTAGCATTCCTTCACTTTCCTATCGCAGTTTACTGCTTCCTCCGCTTTCCATTTCTTCCCTGTTCGTACCTCTGGAGGGTTTTCTCGGATGTTCTGATCTTTCGAATACCTTAGCGCCATTACTGTCCTCGCCTTTCCTTCCGTCCTTATTTTCTTCGACGATTGATGTTATTGTTACTTGCAGCACGGGTTTTCCATATAGTGCAGTTGTATTCTGCGGTTTTGGAAGACCAAGCCATTTTCTGATCAATACACTGCGTCTTTGTTCCATCCTTTCTACTCTATTCGAGGCTATTTTATACATTCACAATAGCTATATAATCCTTGGGTACAGTCCAAATTGCAGTATCCAGCATTTGAATTTCCCCGGTAATGTTGTTCTGTCAATTGCCTCTAGTCCCTGTTCCACTAATTCGTGTTTCTTTGCCTTGCTTCTTATCATTTAATAAATCACTGTACCATCTGCCAAGACCTTTTATAGAGTGTTCTTTCACCATTGGTATTTCTTCGTCTCATATCCTGAACTTCACTTCTTTTTGGACTCCTATCATGAATGTCACACTTCAAGATTTCTTGACTTTGAATTTCATTCTCACCCATCCTATTAACCCGTCCAACCGCTCTAACGTTCCATCTGCTGCTTCTCTACTTTCTGATAATACAGTAATGTCCATAAAAGCCCTTAATAGTGTCATTGTAACAGCTTTCTCACAGATTGTTGATCTTAGTGACATCTCCATGACTAGCACAAATAGGATGACTAATATTGTGCATCCAGCTGCAATACCTACTCTTAGCTGTTGCCCCTCCGTTACTCCAGGGTTTTGTTCCGTTCGGCGACGGAAGCTGTGACCCTTCCATTTACCGCAGCAACCAGGATGTGGGAGGGAGAAAAAAGGTCACAGACTGCGACGTCCCAGACGAAGCACCTACCCCTTACCCAGAGACAGAGGGTAAGATCATCTGGTCTCTTCCCATCACTTCTGGATTATCCCACCGGCTCCATAACTGAGGGGATATTAACCCGAGCCAGACCCCGCTTAATGATTAAGTTTAGTTCTCACATTTCGGCACAATGCCAGTAATTTCAGGAGGAGGGAGTAAGTCGATTACATGGACCCAGTGCTCGGCAGAATTAGAACTCAGAATATAAAGACACACAAAATGCCGCTATGCAGTTTGCTCGGTATGCTAACGATTCTACCAGCTCACCATCATTTTTTTGTTTTGTGTTTTGCCAGCAAGATGCCACAGAGAATAGCCCAAAGATATATATATGGCATTCTTGACATGAAAACAAAAGTGGTCATTTTGACACACTTGCTACTTTCATCTAAAGAATGCGCATGCGCGCGCGCGCACACACACACACACACACACACACACACACACACACACAAACACACACACACACACACACACACACAAACACATCGTTGTCCAGTCCGTTCTGCATTTTCGTTTTGTCTGTCGAATCAGAAGGGAAAAGGTTTTAAGATACACCGGCCGGCTATAACAGTAAACAAGGGATTCAAATATTGATATATCTGTCGTCGTCGATGTCCCACGCACAGTATATCAGCTGTGTAGAATCGTCCCACATGACGATGAATGCCAACAACTATTTTATTTCAAGTCCAAATGTTTTCTTTATTAATACAACTGATATACCAACCATTAAAGTAAGAGTTGCTTATAAGGGAAGTAATTAAGGAAAACGTCTAGATTTTCACTCTCTAGGGTTTGTATGTGTGTGTATTAAGCTCCGTACGTTCGTACTTACCAAATCCATTGATAGTCTTACAGATGAATAATAAAGAAATATATATGCTCTATTTTGCGTATTGAGTTCTACTTCTGATTGTATCACCGAATCTTATATATATATCTAATGTAGAATAAAATTTTTCGAGAAAAAATTAAATTTTTCAAAGAAGAGATCACATTTGTAAGTGAAACAAAGGATATTCCCCCAGTGAACCTGGCTTTATGGTGGTCATTGAAGAGTGAAAGGAGATAAAATAAGCTGATGACTCAAAGTTGATTGTTTCTATCATCTTTGAAATTTTTGTAGTGAGAGCCATAGTCAGGGTAAGAGAAATTGTTTCCCATTGGAAATGGGACACACTATAGGCATGGGCAGTCTTTTTTGAGAAGCAGCTGCATCAGAAATGATTCATTTTCAGGCAGCGCACACTAATTATAAGATTCAAAATAATTTTTTGTTGGCAAGTCCTGCAGTCCATGGGCCATAGTTTACCCGTGACTTCACTATAGCATGTTTTCATAAAAGGAGTAAATTGATAGATCCATAGAAAGAGAAGACTCTGTGTGTGTGTGTATGAGAGAGAGAGAGAGGAGAATGAGAGAGTGGGGTGTTGAAACATTTTGAAATGTTGGGAGAGCTCTGGGGAGCACTTATTGCAAGTAGAATAAGGGACATTGATATGGCTGGTGGCTTTGCTAGCTTGAAGCAATAAAACTGGTGAAGTAAAGGAAAATATTTATATTGTGTGTGTAGCTGGATGCAAAGCACGGAGTAAATACAGAAGTTTTCTCTGCAGGAATATTTCTATTAAGCCATTGTAGTTCAAAAATAGATGGAGGGATTATTCTGGGAAGTCAGCAGAGAATGAGCAACATTCTAGGAAACAGGAGAGCTTGCGGAGTATGTGATGCACAGAGACATCTCCATTATTTTTGAAATATGGCTTTGTATATGTTATGGTGGGGATAAAAGCCATCCAATTTATTGTGATGTGGTGGTTGATTTTTTTTTTTTTTTACCAAGTATTGTATGCTGTCTTCTTTACTCAACTTACTGCAACACAGTTACAACTTGAGTAATGGGATGGGAGTTGAGGTATGAGCTTTGATTGTGTTGTCTATGTCACAAAAACATCTACTGTAAACTATGCAGATCAAAACGGTAAATTCCTTGTTACCAACATAAAGGAATTTTAAAATTATTGCAGAAACTGTCTGACTGACCCAAAAAACAGAAGCAAAGAAACAAACAACAGTGAACTAAATTAATCATTCTACTATAAAAGAAACATAACTTTTGCCTTTAGCACTTCCTACCCTGATGATAAAGGAAATCGTTCAAGGGGGTTGTTAAGTTTTTCTGACTTTTGTCACACATCATAGTATTGTTTACAGGCAAGTTTATACTGAATAACACCTTCAGATAAGGTATCTTTAGATTGCACAATAAGTTGTGTGAGGATAACCTTAGGCACTAGCTTAATTCTTTGCCTGTCCAAAGTATTTTCATAAGTATTTCCTAAATGTTTGTGCACGTTTTGCAGACATTTAGTTAGCCTTTTTTTTTTTCATATGTTCTGAGAAACATAAAACTTTCCTTTAGATAGGTTCCAAGTCACTCTGGTGGTTGTAAAAAATTGGCAATGTTATCATCATCATCATCATTGTTTAACGTCAGTTTTCCATGCTGGCATGGGTTAGATGGTCTGACAGGAGCTGGCTAGGCAGAAGACTGCACCAGGCTTCACTGTCTGTTTTAGTGTGGTTTTTATGGCTGGATGCCCTTCTTAATACCAACCACCTTACACATGTGATGCACAGGAGAGGAAAAGGGTTAACTGTTTCTGATGGTTCATAGGTGACACTCATGTGTTACTGGGCTTACAACTGTGTTACTGTTAGCATACAACTGGCAGAGATACTATCAATCTTGAAGTACCATAGGGTCCAAGGGGTGACAGGTGCTTCAGAATATTGGGAAGCAAGGTGGGGAGTTGAGATAAGGCATTGGTCGGATGATCTAACAGAGGTATAGACAGCAGTGGTTCATTAAAGATGAGGTTTGGGAAAGAGATCAAGTATGTTCAGATTAAAGTGTCTGTGTTGGTCTGATACATGTGTGTAGGATGTATAAGTAATCATTGTAAAGAATTAAAGCCTGCTTCTTCCTTGGAAGCATCAGTGTGGGGATGAGTACTAGAAGAGTTGTGAGTACTGAAGTTAATTGAGGATAAAGTCTTCAGGTAGACAGAGAGGGATGAAGTGAGAGATGTGTACTGGATGCATGAAGAGATGAGGTCGAAAGGTTGTTGGTGGTTGGAAGACTTCAGAGAACAGAAGTGGATGCAGATATATTTAGAAGAGTTGCAAGAGGGAGCTCAGAGATCTTGAGCCAGAGTACTTGGAATTCCTTGTTACTAGTATCCAGGTAAGTATGAAGTGAACAGTGGGTAGAGTGGAATTGCCAGAAATAAAGATACCACCTTTCAAAGTGAAGATTTGCATCAAGTGTAGTATGTACAGCATATATATAAGATGTAAGATTGGTGTCCTCTGGGAGGAACAAGGCATGTGGCTTATGTGCTAGGAGGTGGTGATATGTATGAGGAAGAATCTAGGTTGAGCTGGTGCTCATAGATTTTTAAGCAGAGGAAAGAGAATTGTTGAGAAGGTTAAGGTTACTTTATGGTTGAATCATTCAACAGAGTGAAGGTGTGTTACCAGGGTGTCTTGAGATTATGTCAGCAAGAATATCTTGTGAGGAACTTGGTCCAAATACTTACAACAAATGTGAGTACCATGTTAATGTACATACAAATTGCAAACATTTTTGTGTTTTTTTGGGGTTTTTTTCATTTTCAACCCCACCCTCTGCAAAACCATCTCCACATTTGTTACATTGTTTGACCACTGTCTTATTAGTTAAACCCCACTCATCTAAATACTGTACAATGCCTTCTCCCAACCTGTCTGCTGAAGCCTTTTAAGCTACTTTAAGTCAACCAACAAGTTGGAGCAGTCAGCGAATGTGCTTTTGTGAATATCCATTTCAGGCAGTTGAACAAGTAATGAAAACCATCCCTTTAAGTATGCTCCTCCATATCCCTCCACAAAGCCTTTAACGGTTGAGATGTTCAACTGAATCATCAGTCTGCATCTCAAAGAACCAAAGAAAGATTTGTAAATGTTTCATAGGCCCTTCCTTAAAAAAAATATATCATAGTCCCCTTGGATTTTGAGAAACCTTTTCTCTTAGAGGCCCCACAAGCAGTTTTACTTTGTAAAAACAATTTCCTTTGATGGCCCCTGTCTTGAAACAATTGAATCCCATAGTGCAGTCCATAAATATAGTCCATGGCAGTCCATAAATATAGGACGAAAGCTGTCGTTGATTAGCTCCAAGAGGCCATCGCCTCTAGCTAGCTTGATATAAATTCATCATTTATTGTTGTGTATTATTCCTACTGTACACATCACAAGCTTTAATGGTCTTCCAGTGAGGCTGAGATTTTCTCTCTAATCCTTTTACAATTTCTTTACACATTACTACCATCACTTCTACTTGTTGGCTTTTTTCCACTCGTCTTGAATAAGATTAATGAATTATAGTGTATGCATTTGTAGTTAAATCCAGCAGCAGTGATGAGAGACAAAAAGAACCTACTCCACTTTTGTGTTGGCAAACAGTAATGGTGTTATTATGTCAGATGCAAGAATGAAAATGAGAAAGTTAAAAGGATGAAGGCAAGGTGGAAACCATGCAATGAGAGAAAAATACCATATTATTAAAGCATATAGCAAAACTTGGGGATCTTTTCGGTTTGAACGACAGTTTTTTCTAGCGGTGTCATATGAAATTGTCACCCATAATTATGACCCTAGTATCGATCTATTGCATTTCAATCTGTTTTAGGGTTAGTTTGGGTTAGTGGTGGGGGGAAGGGTATCTTTTTTTTTCTTTGCAAATGTAAATAAACCCAATCTGTTTCTTAAATGAGGGTCATATTCATATGGCACAGAATGTTTTTTACCTCAATCGACATCCGTGATTGGTTGAAATTGCAAAAATTGAAGAAAAAAACAACAAATATCTTACAAACTATAGAATTTTCTCAATAAAGCCAAGAGAAAAAGATGTTTTATAAACACATTCTACCAGTATACAAAGATTAAAATTTTTTAGTTACCTAGAAATTATGTTAAAAACTGCCAGTCAAACCAAAAAGATCCAAACTTGAATCACTTGAATTGGTGCACAAACGAGACAAAGGAAGAGGAGAAAGCAAATAGATGATGACAAGAATTTTAAAAGCTTTCAAAAACAAGGTTATTTGAATTGATGAATATATAAACAATGTGGAAGAAGGAAGTTGCTGATAGGTTTTTAGTAAGACTGTTGAAAGCAACATAAAAACAAAGTGTAATAAAGGAGGCTGGGGTGTAGGTGTTGACAAGAAAGTCGAGAGCAATAGCGAAACATTATTAAATTTTTATACTTCAAGTGACAAGTTGCAAGTAGCAAAACTTATACAAAAAACAGAAATTAGAGACCGATGAGATAAGCAGCCGAATGAGTCACAATGTGTGTGTGTGTGTCTGTGTGTGAGCATGCATATGTTAGTTAGTTAGTTAATTTTTGGCTCAAAAAGCAAAAAGCAAGGCCATGTAGGGGGACATGGAGTTATATACAGGGTGGTGTTCATGTAAAGAGTTCAGGCCACTTGAGGTCAAGGGAGACTTTGAACAAAGCGGTCATTGGCATCTTCACCATCTCGTCTGGCAGCTTGTTCCATGGATCCGCAACCCGGACGGAGAAAGCCCCTCTCCTTCGATTGAGATGAAATCGTCGCAGATAGAGCTTTTATATGTATGTATGCATGCATGCATGTAACTTTTGCTTCTGTAATTGGACAATTGCCATGCCTTGAAGAGTTCAATCAAACAAATAAACCCCAGTACATATCTTTTAAGTCTGGTATTTATTGTTTCTGTCATTTTTTGCCAAACTGCTAAATTATGGAAACACAAACAGACCAACACCAGTTGTCAAACAGTGGGGGACAAACATAAACACAACCACACACATACATATTTATATATAAAATCATCATCATCATCATTATCAAAAGAATTTTCAATGACAATGATTATGTGTGTGTATACAATGGGCTTCTTTCAGTTTCCATCTACCAAACGGACTCACAAGGCTTCGGTCAGTTCAGGGTTATAGCAGAAGACACTTGCCTAAGGGTGCTGTGCTGTAGGACTGAACCAAAAACCATGTGGCTGGATTGCAAATTTCTTATATATAGATATATACATATATATATATATATCAATATCATATATCATCATCATCATCATCGCTTAATGTCAGCATGGAAAGCGGACGTTAAATGATGATGATATATGTATGTATATATATACCTGTGTGCATATAGATAAATATGTGCATATGCCTATATACATATTCTTCTGTCTGTGTCACAAGAGCACCATCCGAGCGTGATCGTTGCCAGAGCAGCCAATTGGCACGTAAAAGGGCACCATTCGAGCGTGATCGTTACCAACGTCGCTTCACTGGCACCTGTAAAAAGATTCGAGCGAGGTCATTGCCAGTACCGCCTGACTGACCCCTGTGCCGGTGGCACGTAAAAAGCACCCACTACTCTCGGAGTGGGCATCCAGCTGTAGAAACTCTGCCAGATCAAGATTGGAGCCTGGTACAGCCATCTGGTTGGCCAGCCCTCAGTCAAAATCGTCCAACCCATGCTAGCATGGAAAGCGGATGTTAAACGATGATGATGATGATGATGATATATATATATATAAAGCCATGTGTATAATGATACTGGGTAAAAAAATCAAAAGAAAGTAAAAAACAGAAGACTAGCTCTGAAGTAGAATCTCTATCACTGTCAACCTTCAACCGAGTCTTATTCTAAATTATGAAATTAATTAAATTTTAAAAGAAATGTCATTAGCAGAAAACATTTAGCACTCAAGTATGTGAAGATAATGGGCAAAAACAATTTTTGAAGCCCATTCTTTGCGGACCGTATGAGGCATGGTTCATCGTCAGGAGGACCACACTACCATTTCTTTTTCTATTAGTCACTTCTGCCAGACCATTAGCTTAGGGGATGTAAACAAACCAACACCAGTTATCAAGCAGTTGGTGGGTAACAAAGACACACACACACAGATCTATATCACATGACAGGTTTCCACACCATTTCCATCTACCAAATTCATTCACAAGGCATTGGTCAGGCCACAGTTATAGCAAACGATACTTGTCCAAGGTGACTTGCAGTAGAACTGAACCTGAAACCAGAATGTTGCAAAGGAATCTTCTTACCCACACAGTCATGCCTGTGTTGATATTTTTCTATTTGGTGTTGTTGTTTGACTCCAGATCAGACCTTAACGAGCAAAACCATGATCAAAGCCATTCTAGCTATAGCAAAACTATCTTTTGTATATTTTTTCTAAAGCACAGTGATTTGAGGAATATTTGGCTACTATTTCTAACAGATAAGGTGACCAACTAGTGGCTCTCAGCAGTTTGGCTAAATAACGAAGCAAGGGAAGTAACTTAGCCAAGGGAAGTAACTTTAATTTTGTTATGTTGGATAGGAAAATTTGGTAATACACATTATATATATTTCGTTTTGGGATTTGGTTTGCAAGATTCTTTATGTGAGTTCGTGCGTTGAAGCATTTTCTATTGTGTCTGGAGAGAGTCATTTTCTTTTTGTGGCTTATAATATAACACACTCACCGGTAAAATCTCCACTTTTTCCTATTTTTATTTTCCTAAAATTTTCGTTGCGTCTTGCAAACTTTTCAATAGTTTTGACTATGTATATACACACACATACACACTGCTATCACCACCAGTAAAGATCTTAAGTGGGAAGGGTGTCAAGCAAGGAGATACCATTTCTCCAAAGCCTTTTACCACATGTCTAGAAATGGTCAGCAATGACGTTGACATGAACATCAAAGGCAAGCAACTAACACACTGCCGATTCGCAAATGACATTGTACTTATCACTGAAACTACAGATCAGCGGCAGACAATGCTGACAGAGCTGAACACTCATAGCTTGACAGTAGGCCTTACAATGATCCACAAGAAAACAAAATATATGCAGTCAGAGAAAGGCTCAGCACATCTCAACGAAGAATCAACACATGAAGGCAAAGAAAATACTAGAGAAATGGAAAGCTATGAAGAGGAATATGAATGGAAAGCTATGAAGAGGGAGATCACCTTGAGTATTCTGTTCTCTGCAAAGTCATCAGACAATGTCTGGGAAATGATTTAAAGAATTATAGACTGAAGAAACTGATGCAGGCTGTAGAGGAAAAGAGAAGCCTAAAAAGATGCAGAAGAGGACTTTATTGATCAAAGGGGACACTGCTTCGTGGTGACAGACAAAGGGGAGATGGAAAACGTATGCAAAACCTTCTACACCAACCTTTTAAATCATCAGTGAAGCTTGATCTTATACTATACTACTGATATTATGTTTCATTATATTATACATGTATGTATATCCATATATGCATATAAGTTAAGTTAATTTTTTGGCTCAAAAAAGCAAAAAGCAAGGCAATGTAGGGGGACATGGAGTTATGTACAGGGAGGGTGGTCATGCAAAGAGTTCAGGCCATTTCTGATCAAGAGAGACTTTGAACCGAGCGGTCGTCGGCATCTTCACTAACTCGTCCGGCAGCTTATTCCACAGATCCGCAACCCGGATGGAGAAAGCCCCTCTCCTTCGATTGAGATGAAATTGTCGCAGATAGAGCTTTTCGGAGTGACCCCGCAGCCGGCGCTCTGGAGCAGGAGTGAAGAACAGCTCTTTCAAGAGGTTACACTTTCTGCTTATATATGATATATATCCATATATCTGTATATATATCCATATATACCTATATAAGCATATGTATATACATGCATGTATTTTTTTACCCTTCTACTTGTTTCAGTCATTTAACTGTGGCCATGCTGGAGCACCATCTTTAGTCAAGCAAATCGACCCCAAGACTTATTCTTTGTAAGCCTAGTACTTATTCTATCGGTCTCTTTTACCGAACCAGTGAACACACCAGCATCGGTTGTCAAACGACGTTGGGGGGACAAACATAGACACACAAACGTATACATACACATACATATATATATACATATATACAACGGGATTCTTTCAGTTTCTGTCTACTAAATCCACTCACAAGGCTTTGGTAGGCCCGAACTACAGTAGAAGACACTTGCCCAAGGTGCCACGCAGTGGGACTGAACCCAGAACCATGTGGTTGGTAAGCAAGCTACTTACCACACAGCCACTCCTACGCCTATATATATATATATATATATATATATATATATAATTTGAACATTTACTTCCCAGTTTTCCATTTTCTTTGTTCTAGTAAGTCTTAGGAAAATAAAAAATGGTTGCTTAAAATATGGCCTTCCTTCCTGAACAAACAAAAACCAGGTCACTTCCACCACCACCACCACCACCACCACCACCACTGCTGCTACCACCACCTAGATGATCAGCTTCAGCAGAGAACCAGTTAATTTGTTCATTAAAGCAGAAGCCAATTTGCTAGTATTTGTTATCTGTCCACTGGAATAACCTTGGACCTGCTGTGAAGTTACCTGGCCAGTTTAATAGGAAGAACAAGAACAAGAACAAGAAGAAAAAGAAGAACAAGGAAGAGAAAAAGAAGAAGAAGGAGGAGAAGAACAACAACGAAGAAGAAGAAGAACGAAGAAGATGATGATGATGATGATGATGATGATGACGACAACGACGATGGTGATGATAGTGATGATGAATTATTTAATTAATGAATTACGATGTGGTTTTATCAAATCAATGATGTCATTATAATTACCATCGTAGTCTCAAAATGCGATCCTTGACAAAAAAAAAAAACAGAAATAAAATGAAAAATGAAAAAAAATTCCAATCAGCAGAAAAAATGTGAATTCAAGGTCGCATACATATGGATAATTTGTTTAATATGTTAATGATGACAGGTATGGTTCAGCAAACAGAGTAATTAAACCAGGAGCCTGGTTGGTTGGTTGGTTGGTTGGTTGGTTGGTTGGATGGTTGGTTGGATGGTTGGTTGGTTGGATGGTTGGTTGGTTCGATGGTTGGATGGTTGGTTGGTTGGTTGGTTGGATGGTTATTTGCTGGTTGGTTGGTTGGTTGGTTGGATGGTTGGTTGGATGGTTGGTTGGTTGGATGGTTGGTTGGTTGGTTGGTTGGTTGGATGGTTGGTTGGATGGTTGGTTGGTTGGATGGTTGGATGGTTGGATGGTTGGATGGTTGATTTGCTGGTTGGATGGTTGGTGGTTGGTTGGTTTGTTGGTTGGTTGGCTGGCTGGTTGGTTGGTTGGTTTGTTGGTTGGTTGGCTGGCTGGTTGGTTGGATGGTTGGTTTGCTGGTTGGATGGTTGGTTGGTTGGTTGGCTGGCTGGTTGGTTGGTTGGTTGGATGGTTGGTTTGCTGGTTGGATGGTTGGTTGGTTGGTTGGTTGGTTGGATGGTTGGTTTGCTGGTTGGTTGGTTGGTTGGTTGGTTGGTTGGTTGGATGGTTGGTTGGTTGGTTGGTTGGCTGGTTGGTTGGTTGGTCGGTTGGATGGCTGGTTGGTTGGTTGGTTGGCTGGTTGGTTGATTGGATGGCTGGTCGGTTGGCTAGTTGGTCAGTTGGTTGGTTGGTTGGTTGGTTGGTTGGTCAGTTGGTTCTAGTTGTTCATCAAAACAGTTGTCGTTCTGTGTTTAACCCAACTCCTGGCTACAGAATTGAGAAGGTCTATGTTGAAAAGCCTTCTGATCATAACCATTCCTTTATTCTTTGACCAGAGGGTTACTTGTCATAGGACAGGTAACTTTGGAAGTATACTTTCGCTACCATGAATAAAAGCAGGAAATATGGCATGTATAATGGGTCTTTGAGTGATGGGCAAAGAATCTGAAAGTGGTATGCAGAGGATTAGGAATCATATATATATATATATATAAGACTAAGAACCCCTTCGGTCATGAATGACCATAGGATTGCATCCAGAAAGTTACCCTCCTAGGTACAAGTCCGGGCAAGGGTGTTTATGGAAGACTAGTGTTGCCCGTGCATACCGGCCTCCTCTCTCCATGCCACCAGTGTTATCCAGGAGAAGGGCAAAGGCTGATACAGCTTGGCACCTGTGATGTCACAACTCGTTTCTACAGCTGAGTTAACTGGAGCAACGTGAAATAAAGTGTCTTGCTCAAGAACACAACATGCAGCCCAGTCCGGGATTCAAACTCACGACCCCACCGATCGTAAGCTCGATGCTCTAACCACTGAGCCATGTGCTTATATATATATATATAATAAGAAGAAGAAGAAGAAAAAATGCATCTGTCCGGGACCTTTGTATCTCAGTCTACACTTGCTCTACAAAGACTTATCATACCTTTTTGGAATCAGGATGATTCTGGGATTGAAAACATCCAGCATTCGGATCAGATCTGGATGAGGATTTGTTATATGCTAAAAGTTGAAATTTCAAATTTTAAAAGAACTCATATTGGTAGGGTACCAATAAATGCTTTATTACTATTGCTCGCTTTGGTTTTGGGCTGCAGGCCCAATTAGACTTCTGCAGGAGGTAGCTGAAAAGTCTGCATGGAGTGCAATTTTTAAGCTAGTCTATATATATATATATATTATATATATATATATATATATATATATATATATATATATATATATATATGTCTTCATCATCATCATCATCACCATCATCATTTAACGTCCATTTCCCATGCTAGCATGGGTTTGATGATTTGACTGGGGTCTGGCAGTGTTTCTGCAGCTGGATGCCCTTCCTAACAGCAACCACTCCATGAGTATAGTGGGTGCTTTTTACATGCCACTGCCACAGGGGCCAGAGGAGGCAGGTAACGGACACGATCAGTTGGTGCTTTTTACGTGCCACCAACACGGAAGCCAGTCAAGAGTTGACTTTGAATACAGTGATGAATTTAGCATACAAGTTGGAATTCACCAGAGATCAGTTCCTAGTCCACTCTTATTTATACTACTTCTCCAGGCCATAACAGAGGAATTCAAAACTGGATGCCCATGGGAATTGCTATATGCTGATGATCTTGCTCTTATTACAGTATCTGAAGCAGAATTGGAGAAGAAACAAAACCTGGAATCAAAGGACCTTAACCCTTTCATTACTGTATTTATTTTGAGATGCTTTGTCTTTCTTACAATCATTTTAAATATAACAAAGAATTTAGTAAAATAACTTACTTATCATTCAGCTAGTGTTAGGAACATAAATTGTGACTAAGGTTTGGTGGAAGATTTTAATTCAAAACTTATGACAAGACATTTTACCACAGAGCCAGAGCCGGTTTTGGCCGGGTTAGTAACAAAAGGGTTAAAGTTAACCAAGCAAAGACTAAAGTTGTTGTTAGCAAGAAAGTAGATAAGACTCTCTTTCCATCAGGTAAATGATCCTGCTCAGTAAGTGAGAAGCCTAAAGGTAAAAAAAAATTATGAAAATGGTGAGGGATTTTTATGTTACCAAAGTTACCGTTTAACTCTTTTGATACCAACATCCTGGAGATGACCCCTGCTGCTATGAGACAATCTTCTAGTTTTGAAATGATTAAAATTAAAACCTTCTTTCAACAAAATTGCATCTTTTATCTTTTACTGGTTTTAGTCATTAGACTGCAACCAGTACCAGTTTTTTTTAAGCCAGGTACTTATTCTGTCGATCTCTTTTATCAAACCACTAAGTTATGGGGACATAAACATACCAATACCATTTGTCAAGCAGAGGGGTCAGGACAAACACAGACACACACACATATTCATATATATATACGCCATGATAGATCGTTAGCTGCTACATGCATTTTTTTCTCTCCATGTTATTTTCTGTGTATCTTTCTGCTCAAAACGTAAAAGACTTTTTCTATTCCTGAGCACTATACTAATACATTTGTTTGTTTTGTACTCCACCTGCCTTCGTCTTTTGTTTATTTTCGTAAACTTTCCCTTTTTATATATATATACATATATAGTAGGCTTCTTTCAGTTTCTGTCTACCAAATCCACTCACAAGGCTTTGGTCAGCCCAGGGCTAAAGAAGACACTTGCCCAAAGTACCATGCAGTGGGACTGAACCTGGGACCATGTGCTTGGGAAGCAAGTTTAATAATGACAAAATTATTTTTCAATATTCTTCATTATTTTCAAAATTCACTGAAACATGGACACATCATCATCATCGTTTAACATCCATTTTCCATGCTAGCATGGGTTGGACGGTTCAACTGGGATCTGGGAAGCCAGAAGGCTGCATCATGCTCCAGTCTGATCTGTCAGTATTTCTACAACTGGATGCCCTTCCTAACACCATCCACTCCGTAAGTGTAGTGGGTGCTTTTTATGTGCCACCGGCACAGGTGCCAGGCGAGGCTGGCAACGGCCACGATCGGTTGGTGCTTTTTATATGCCACCGGCACGGAAGCCAGTCAAGGCAGCACTGGCATCGGCCACGTTCGGATGATACTTTTTACATGCCACCGGCACAGGGATCACAACTACAATTTCCATTGATTTTTGATGTTGATGTACTTGACTATGGCAAGAAAAGGGTCAAACAACTGGATTTGTTTTCTTTATGCTTGTTCCTCTTTTTTTTTTAAGGTTCAGTTGCATGAATTCAAGCAGTGCACCTGATCTTTTCAAGGGTCTCCTGAATCACAGGAAGAAGATTTTTTTAGATTAAAAACCTGATCTGAATGCTTCAAACAAAATGGTTTCTGAAAAACCATGTTGTGGTGTTAATCCATGTGAAGGATTAAGTCAACTGCCACAGAGCAAGAACAGTCCATCTGCAAACTCCTACATGATTACATGTCTACCAAATTGCATATGGCACCGGTTCACCCAAGGCTGCAGTAGAAAATGTCCCTAAAGTGACACGTAACGGGGTTGAAAGCCTAAACCACATGGAGGTAAAATAAACTTCTTAATTTAGACTGTGCCCTATTGTTTCAAGAACACTCTGGATATTTAAAGCAAATGATAGGATGTTCATCATGGCTAGAGCACTTTTGATTATAGATATGCTAAGTCATGGCTGACCTGGGGCTGAACAACAACAGCATGTGATGACCTGGTGACTATAGAACATGTCCTGTCTGCATGAGGTGGATTTGAACCCTGTACCCTCAGACTTGTAATTCATGATCTTATCTCCTTAGCAATTCAACTTCACACTCACTTCATTGCATGTTTATGAGAGAGCCACTGGATGGTTGGTTGATTGACCAGCTAAAAATAGCAACCAAATCATTCTTTGATTATCTGTCCATCATTCTACTATCTTTACAGAAAAAGCAAAAATATCAGATCAGATGTGATGGTCACAACTGGAATATCCTCAATCAGGGTTGACTTAAGGCTAGATGGCAACATGAATCACCTATCAAAACTAAAGAGGAGACATCTATATCAGGGGCCAGTCACAGGTAAACTGTAGCCCACAAAGGGACCACTGGAGTGTTTTTTGTGGGTCTTGAACTTTAAAAAAAAATTTTTTTTAATCTAATATAAATTTGGGGCCAACATTACTTTTACATCATGATTTAATGTTTGCTTAGGTATGGCTGTGTGGTTAAGAAGCTCTCTTTACAACCATATGGTTTGGAGCTCAAGTCTCACTGTGCAGTACCTTGGGCAAATGTCATCTACTATTGCCCGAGGCCAACAAAAGCCTTGTGAGTGGATTTAGAAGATGGGAGCTGAAAGAAGCCTGTAGTATAAATATACCTATATGTGTGTGTGTGTGTATGTGTATTTATATGTGTATATATATATATATATATATATATATGTGTGTATATATATATGTGTGGCACGTAAAAAGCACCATCCGAGCGTGGCCGTTCACCAGCCTCGTCTGGCACGTAAAAAGCACCCACTACACTCACGGAGTGGTTGGCGTTAGGAAGGGCATCCAGCTGTAGAAACACTGCCAGATCTGACCGGGCTTGGTGCAGCCTTCAGGCTTCCCAGACCCCAGTTGAACCGTCTAACCCGTGCTAGCATGGAAAGCGGACGTTAAACGATGATGATGATATATTCACACACACATACACCATTCCTCCTCCATGTGATCAGCTTGAGATATTTAGATATTTTCTTAACCAAAGGTAACCTTAATACACAACTAGACAGACAGATAGACAGATAGATATATATATACATATACATGCCTGTATGGACAAGTGTCTTTATGATTATGACCCACCACTGCTTGACAATGAATGTTGTTTTGCTTACATCCTTGTAACTTAGCAGTTCATCAAGTGACAGACTTAAAAAAAAATACTGACGTTGATTTACTCAACTAAAGCTTCAAGGTGGTGCCCCAGCATGGCCACAATCCAATGACTAGTGCAAGTAAAAGATAAATATGTATTGCTATTATTGAGAATGGGCAAAGGGGTTTACACAGGGATATCTTAGATGTATGGTATGATGGAATTACGTTGTGAGTTCAAATTCCGCTGAGGTTGACTTTGCCTTTCATCCTTTCGGGGTCGATAAATTAAGTACCAGTTCTGCACCGGGGTCGATGTAATCGACTTAATACCTATGTCTGTCCTTGTTTGTCCCTTCTATGTTTAGCCCCTTGTGGGTAATAAAGAAATAGGAATAGGTTAATTCAAAAACAAAATATAAAGATCGAGCCATTACAGATTCTTGTTCTATGTGGATGGTCGATACGCTAGAAATAGCAGCCAATTTTCACTCGCACCAAATCCTAGACTCTAAAAATAGGACGTGTGTAATGTTCTAAAATCACTGTCTGCAAAAAAGACAAAATAGTTAATCAAAACCGTCTTTAATCGCAAGTCTACCCTGAAGAAAGGGAGTGCGTTTAAACAACAACAACGAACCTTTAATAGATGTACACGAGTGAGTAAAGTTATTTCACCTCATTTTTTTTTTCCAACCTGATAAAGGGATGAGAAAAATAATAAAAAAAATAAAAATAAAAATTAGCAAATGTTTTATTATTGTTATTATTATTATCATTATTATTATTATAATTTTTCTTTTTCTTTTTAGAAGACAGCTGCTGAAGTAAAACTTCTTTGAGAAACAATGAAAAATTTTGATAAAAAATACCAAAAATAATTTTAAGGAGTAACAAATTTTATATGAATGAGAGACCAAAAAAAAATAATTAAATGAATATTTTCCATGATTTTTTTTTTTTTCTTTTTGAGAATTCAACCTATAGCTTTTATCTAAATTATACACAAAAACATATACATATAACAGTCATATCAACACAATATAAATACACATTATTATTATAAATTTTTTGCTTTTTTTTTTTGAAGCTACCTTAAAAAGTCAAATGAAATCAACTCTTTTAATTGCGTTGGAAGATTTAAATCGTTCACCTTGTCCAATCGCCTTCCTAGTTGTTGGCGAATAGTGAGGGCACATATATCGGTGAGAGATTTAGGGTTACCAACCAGTTCCAAAAGCCATAGCATAACTTCCTCATGAGGACTGACCCGAAAGGGAGGGTTCTTTAACCGCAACCAACTCTCAGAGTTTACATTGTAACCAGAATGTACAAGTAATTTGATCATTTTCGAATCTGCCCTCAATGTGGCAGTGTAGAGCGGCGAATGTCCTGCGTTGTTGGCTGTGTTAAGTTTAACGTTTTCGGTAATTAAATATTTAGCCACTTCATACCTATTGTGATAAACAGCCAGGTGGAATGCAGTGAAACCGTGAAGGGTTTGTCCCTCTACATCGATTCCACAGCTAACTAAGAGTTTCACTATGTGTAAATGTCCGCAGCTAGCCGCTATGTGAAGAGCCGTTTCGTTATCGTTTGTAGTTCGATTAATATCGGCACTCACCCGAATCAACATTTCCACAACCTTTATGTAACCGTAACATGTTGACGTGTGTATAGGTGCCCACCCGTCTCTGTCGACCATATCGACTTTGGCACCATACCGAATAAGCAGTTCACAAATATCCAAATGTCCCAGGCACGTAGCAGCATGGAGTGGTGTAAAACGGTCCATCTGAGCTATGTTCACACTGGCCCCCATTCTGATTAAATATTCCGCAATTTGAACATGTCCATGAGTCGAAGCCCAGTGCAGTGCCGTCTTCTCATCACCGTCTCGACAGTCGACATCGACACCGACTTTTAAAAGGGCCTGGACATAGTTCAAGTGACCCTTGGCAGCGGCGATATGGATAGGTCGCCGAAACCAAATGTGGTCTGTAAAGTCAGGTTGGGCCAAATCACAGTTAGCCTCAATAAGCATATTTAATACATCGATATTACCTCGTTCGGAAGCCACACATATAGGACTGTAGCCTTCCAGGACAAAACATGGACAGACATTCTTTTCTTTGATATATCTTCGGACTTTGTCCACATCATCGTAGGAGATCGCTTCCAACAGCTCTCGCTGTCCAAATTCTCCTCCCTTCGTGTAACTACATGGTAGCATCTTCATTAAGTTAGATTTGGCTGGATATTAAACTATTTTTTTCCTGTACACCTCCGTTTTCTTTCTTTAGACGGTTGCTACTGCAAACCAAAATGTCTTTTAATCGTGTTTTGTTCCCGAACATCGAAGCAGGGATTATATAACTTTCACAAACGTTCTTTTTCTTTTCTCGCAGTTTATAATTATTGTAGTTGTTAATTACAATCATGTGTAAATTGGGTGTAAATTTCTTGGCCTTTTTCTTTTTGCATGTCGCTTTGTTTCTTTTTCTTTTTTTAATCAGATAATATGTCCCCTTCAGAATGTAAAATATGAAGTTTCTGCTGTCACTGATGATGAAGATGATAATGTTTGTAATGATGGTCTATTTAACGTGTGTGTTCTTGCAGAAAGTATAGAGCAAGCTGGCCTTAGGGATCCGAACATCATCAGATATCGTATGTTTGAATTAAAAAAAAAAAAAAAAAGGAAGGAAGGATAATTAAATGGAATAGAAACGAAAAGAAGTCCCAATTTTCGTGATGGGGAAATATTGAAAAATGGTTCAAATAAATAAATGAAGTTAACTTGTAGAATAAATGGTAGGGTATTAAAAAAATGATTTTAAAAATTCATGTGAACATTAATTAATTTAATTAATTAATTAGTAAAAAAAGACAAAAACAAAATTGGGGGACGGGTATATTTTTAAGTCGACAACAAAGTGAACAACCTTTGGGTTTATTTTTGGTCTGGTTTTTTCCCTACGGGAAGAATATATTTCTACATACATATATATACATAAATATATATATATACATATATAATACGCGCGCGCGCAACGGATGTTTTGTGATTGGATGTGTGTATGTATATATATATATATATATATATATATAATATATATATATATATATATGTGTGTATATATAAAACGTTGTTTTACTATTTTATAAGGGCTTCATTCAAAATTTGTGGATTAACGGCGAATAAGAAGGAAAATGATGAGTTGTTGAAGGCGATGTTAGAAAGCAATAAATATAGATTGTAAGGAGAAAGAATAAATTTTAGGGGTTTAGGTGTTATTTTCCATCAAGATGCGAGAAGTGATCACATCTGAGAGCAGGGTCGTTGGGTGCAAAGCAATATGCCAGCCAGGTTCAAATGGAAGCCCTTTCTAAGATGGGAATGGAATATTATATACACACCACACTATGTATGCATACATCTGTGTGGGTGCATATCTGTATGTACATGCACATATATATACATATAAATGTATGTATATGTGTTTTTGTAGAGCCTGAAAAGCAAATTAAAACTAACCTTTAACCACAATCATCATTATTACCATCATCATCATCATCACAATTATTTTTCTTTTGGTTTTCATTACCAGAAAGCAAATATAATATATTCCTTTAGAATATCAAAACAGTTCGCTTATTCATTGAGCATGTGTTTATGTACCAATAAATGTATGTATGTACGTACGTATGCTTATATATTTGTACGTACGTATGGATGTATGTCTATTTGTATGTGTGTAAAAGATAAATAGTTTCAAAAAATATATATATAAGCTATGATTTAAACACATATACATACAGATATATGCGCATAATTATCGTGTGTGCGTGTGTATTAAGTTATATGTGTGCATGGAGATAATTATCCAGTGTAATATCCGATGAAGGAGACAAGAAATCGAGTGACATTTCCAGACATGAGCAGATTTTTTTTTTTTTTTTACTTCTTTCGGTCTTTCCTGTTTGGACGGTGTCAGAATGGCAACGAAATCAGATTAAATAATAATGTAGTCAGTTCTTTCATATTATTATTATGCTGCCGCCAAAAGCTACTTATTTCATTTGTTTACATACAGAAACATTATATATATATATATCTACACATGAGATTGAAATTCCATATATACATACGTATATATATATATATATATATATAAAATAACGTGTGTGTCTGTGTGTGTATGTTTCCTTTCGTTTCTGGGAGGTTTTTTTTTTTTCGGTTTGTTTATTTAAAGTGTTTAAAAGTAAGACGAAGCCCCGGGAAGTGAGTTGGGTTAGCAGATAACATAGTTGAAATGTTGGTAGTCCCGGTACAGATCGCAAAAGAAAGGTAGTGGATAAAATATCAGATACACAAAATGTACGAGTATGTGTATGTATGTATGTATGTATGTATGTATGTATATACACGCTCACAATATCTCACATTTGGATCCAAAGAAGTTGTGTGCGTGTTTACATGAATGTATGTAAGTACGTGTCGGTGGCGGTAATGGATAGTGTATATGTATGTGTATGTATGTATATGCGTGTGTGTGTGTATGTATGTATATATGTATGTATGTATGTGTGTGTGTGTGTGTGTGTTATCTGTTCTTCTTTTAATCAAGTAATCCAACTGCGTTAGCAACAAGAAAGAAGGCACAAAAATGAAGAATCGAAATAAAATAAAAGAGTCGTAGAAATATTAATCAATAATGATATTTTTTTTGTGTGTAGGGGAAGACAGCTCCACTTTTTTCTTGCTGTTTACAACCTAAAATACACCAAAATAAAACAGATCTTTGACTCTCATACAACATAAGTATAAAAATATACACTTTACTGCTGTCATTGGCAGACAGTCATCTGCGATAGTTTTACAGTTTCTACATGGGACTGGGACAATATAAAATGGTACTCATTATCTGTTTTGCAATATTGTTTGTTTTTGCTTAGATTTTTGTTGTGGACTATCGTTCTGCTGGGTGCTCGCAATTAACGTTAATGAAACTGTGACAGGCGAAAGCCGCTTAGCACATCACAAAACACAAATGTGCGCGTACGTACGGACGTATGTACGTACGTATGCATGTATGTATGTATGCATGTATGTATGTATGAATATGTATATATGTGTGTATATATATATATCTATATATATGTATATATATGTGTGTGTGTGTATATATCTTATATATATATAATGTGTGTGTGTGTATCTTTTATACATACATGTTTATACGTATTCTAATTGTTTCCGTCATTTGAATGTGGCCATGTTGGAGCACCGCCTCGAAGGGTTTTAGTCGAGCAAATCGACACCGGGACTTTTTTTAAAAGCCTAGTACTTATTTTATCGATTACTTATGCCGAACCGCTAGGTTACGGGAACATAAACACACCAACACCGCTTGTCAAGCGATAGTGAGGTACAAACACCAACACAAAGATACACACACACACACGTACATATATATATATACATACATACATACATACAGCCAAATGGCTGTATGTATGCATGGAAACTGTAGTTGTGATACCTGTGCCGGTGGCATGTAAAAAACACCATCCGAACGTGACCAATGCCAGTGCCGCCTTGACTGGCTTCCGTGCCGGTGGCACATAAAAAGCACCAACCAGTCCTGGCCGTTTCCAGCCTCCCCTGGCACATAAAAAACACCCACTACGCTCACTGATTGGTTGGCATTAGGAAGGACATCCAGCTGTAGAAACACTGCCAGATCAGACTGGAGCCTGGTGCAGCCTCCTGGCTTCCCGGACCCCAGTTGAACTGTCCATCCAACCCATGCTAGCATGGAAAACGGACGCTAAACGATGATGATAAGAAAAAGATATATATATATCAGGAGTGGCTGTGTGGTAAGTAGCTTGCTTACCAACCACATGGTTCCGGGTTCAGTCCCACTGCGTGACATTTTGGGCAAGTGTCTTCTGCTATAGCCCCGGGCCGACCGATGCCTTGTGAGTGGATTTGGTAGACGGAAACTGAAAGAAGCCTGTCGTATATATGTATATATATATATATGTATGTGTGTGTCTGTGTTTGTCCCTCTAGCATTCCTTGACAACCGATGCTGGTGTGTTTACGTCCCCGTTACTTAGCGGTTCGGCAGAAGAGACCGATAGAATAAGTACTAGGCTTACAAAGAATAAGTCCCGGGGTCGATTTGCTCGACTAAAGGCGGTGCTCCAGCATGGCCGCAGTCAAATGACTGAAACAAGTAAAAGAGAAAGAGAAGATATATATATATATATATATATATATATATATAATATATATATATATATATATATATATGTTACATTACCCTTATGGAACTCTACCAGAGTTATCCCTAAGTTGGTTATAGATATTATTCTGACTGCTAGGATGACCTTGATAAACTATAATGATCAGAATTAGGTTAGGGCTGATTTCATGAACCTATTCAATATAACAATGGGCTCGTCAGACTCAGCACAGATTATGGATTTAATGGGCCTGTATCTCCTTGCAGATATATATGTACCACAAGTTGGCAGTGTAGTAACAAGATTGCTTCCCAACCACGTAGTTTTACAGGTACAGTCCCACTGCATGGCACCTTAAGCAAGTGTCTTTTACTGTAGCCTTAAGAATGGATTTGGTAGACAGAAATTGATGGAACACTATTGTGTGTGTATATAGATATATACATACACACACACACACACACACACATACACACACACACATATATCATGCAAGTGGTATCCTAACTTCCAGTATTCTGTGAGAACATGTCCATTCATAGGAAAATATTACCTTACTTAGAAACAGGTGAGTGTTAGTGACAGCAAGGGTATCCAGCTGTAGAAAATTTGCCTTGACATTGCCTAGTGTAGAACATAGCCTTGACACTAAAACATTATTGGTAATTGGAAATGTTTCAGGTCTGGCATTTTGACACCTTTCAGGTCTGCATTCTTATAGAAGCAGTTTACCTACCTTCAAATACCAATAACTTACTATTAATACATGATACAATTAATGAAGATGTAATTTCATATGTCGAGGCTTCCTACATATATCATGCTTTCAAATAACTTATTGAAGGCAGAGGCAGCTAAGGTAAATAATTTATCAGCTATGGCCATCATGTGAAGGTCATAGAGAATATGGAAGTAGCCTCACAGGAAATAATGAAGAACTGTATGAAAAGAGATGTGCTTGTCTAGCAAGTGTGTTGAGAAGGTATATTGAAACTAAAGCAATTACAGTGTGGAAAATTGGAATGAGACAGTCAGGCTCAGCTGCTTGACATTGATGATTTGGCACAGCTGACCTGTTTTGGTGATGATGTGTTTTGAAAAATATGAGGGGTGCTGAAAAGTACCTGAAAAGTTCCTGGTTGGAGGCCAAACCATCCGAGTTCTTTTACAGGGCTGAAAAAAATAAAGGACCACTGCAATAAGTGTCTCTTATTGTAGTTTTTCTCACTGGTGCTTTCCAACTGAATTAATGGTGATTAGGTTTATGTACACAAGATTGAAGTTGATTAATTTAATGGGTTTTATAATTTTATAACATAAATTTTACAGTTGCATGGTTAAGAAGGCTTGCCAGCCACGTGATTTTAGGTTCAGTTCCACTACATGGCATCTTGGGTAAATGTCTTCTGCTAAGGTCTCAAGCCAACCAAAGCCTTGGAAGTGGATACGGTGGATGGAAACTGAACCATTATGTGTGCATGTGTGTGTATGCGCATGCATGTGAGTGTGTGTGAGTGTGTCTGTGTGTGTGTGTGTGTGTGTGTGTGTGTGTAGTTCCTGTTTATGAGCTGGATATCCAACCATTGAAACCATACATGAGAACATGATGCAGTCCTCAGATCCTGTGCAACCATCCAATCCATGCCAGTGATGGAACATGGATGTTAAATGATGACATCATGATGGATGATAATCATCATCACCATTGTGTGTGTGTGTGTGTGTCAGTGCATGTATTATTGATAGTGTTTCTTTGTTTTGCTCTCATGCGATAATTATAAATGAATGTCACAGTCCTACAAGCAGTGTCCCATGACTTGAGATCACAATGTACATGATCATAATGTGTGAGGCTATCCAAATTCATTGAAGGATCAGAGGATGCAATATTGTGTTTCTGGATTTAGCAATGTCAATCATCATCATTTAATGTAACTGCTAGAGTAAGCCTGGGCAAAGTTCAGAGAGCCCTTACCTCTGCTGGTGACAAAAGGCCTCTCGCTCAGAGTAAAATGCAGATTGTATGACACATGTGTACGAACAGCTATGCTACATGGCAGTGAAATATGGGCCGTGACTGCTGAGGATATGCATAAGCTTGCAAGAAATGAAGCCAGTATGCTCCAATGGATGTGTAATGTCAGTGTTTATACTTGACAGAGTGTAATTACTTTGAGAGAAAAGTTAGACCTAAGAAGCATCAGTTGTGGTGTGCAAGGGAGACATTTGCGCTGGTATGGTCATGTGGCAAGAATGGATGAAGATAGTTGTGTGAAAAAGTGCCACACCCTAGCAGTTGAGGGAACCTGTAGAAGAGGTAGACCCAGGAAAACCTGGGACAAGGTGGTGAAGCACGACCTTCGAACTTTAGGTCTCGCCGAGGAAATGACTAGAGACCGAGACCTTTGGAAGTATGCTGTGCGTGAAAAGACCCGGCAGGACAAGTGAGGCCATAATCCCGTGGCCTATACCTGGGATGTAGCCAGCCCACTTATGCATTCCTTTCCTCCTTGGGACACAAAACTCCACTTGTGAAGACCTGTTGAGGCAAGGGAAAATCAAAAATCAAGCTCAAAATCATAATCTGTTACCACCAATGGAATTTGTAGTTGTGATACCAGTGCCGGTGGCACGTAAGAGGACCATCCGAACATGGCTGTAGCCAGCGCCACCCGACTGGCATCCGTGCCGGTGGCACGTAAAAAGCACCATCCGACCGTGGCCGTTGCCAGCTTCGTCTGGTCCCCGTGCTGGTGGCACGTAAAAAGCACCATCCAATCGTGGCCGTTTGCCAGCCTCGTCTGGCACGTAAAACGCACCCACTACACTCATGGAGTGGTTGGCGTTAGGAAGGGCATCCAGCTGTAGAAACACTACCATATCAGACTGGGCCTGGTGCAGCCTTCTGGCTTCCCAGACCCCAGTTGAACCGTCCAACCCATGCCAGCATGGAAAGCGGACGTTAAACTATGATGATGATGATGATATCACTGATGTGTATAGATTGTGTCTCCACTTAAGCTATGTTATAATGAGCTTGAATAGTGCTGTAACAGTTAGCATTTCCAGGGATGTATCCAGAGTGTTAATTCAGGTATTACTGTTATAGGCAGAGATACAGTCATACATACATACATACATACATACATACATACATACATACATACATACATACATACATATATACATACATACACACATATATACATACATACATATATGTATGTAATTTGTTAATTATATATATATATATATACACACACACACACATAGATATGTAATTTGTTAATTATATATGTATATATATATACACATAGATATGTAACTTGTTAATTTTATATATATACACATACACACATTGATATGTAATTTGCACTTATTGGTTATGACCACAAGGGTTTCAGTTGACCAGATCAACAGAACAACCTGCTAATGAAATGAACAGGAAAGTGGCTGAGTACTCCACAGATATGTCTTGCTCAGGGACACGATGTGTCGCAGGGAATTGAACTCACAACCTTACATTCGTGAGCTGAATACCTTAACCCAGTAGTTCTTAACCTTCTCACTACCAAGGACCCCTTTTATTTAAATGAGCTTTCTTACAGACCTCAGGATATTGAAAGGTCTGTCAGCTTAACATGCTGACGGACCCCCCAGTACTACTACCTTTGCAGACCACCAGGGATCTGCAAATCACAGCTTGGGGACCACTGCCCTAATCACTCAGTCACACACCATCACATACATATGTACACACACACACACACAAACACACACACACAAGCACACATCCATACACTTCTAATGTATTCAAGTTCAACTTGAAATTGCCTCTGACAGTAAGTATATTTAAAATTCTTGTAATGTAGGTCAACAGCAGAAAGATAATAAATAAAGGTAACACAGCCATAAAAGATCAATGTGGAGGTGTAAAGGTGGGGCAGTTGGTATGATATGTTGTGGAAAGAGGAGCTGTTTGAATTGTCCAATACAGGTAAGTGATAGTAAGAGGTGGAATTATCAATAAAATGTGGGACACACGAAGCACAGTGGAGCCAACCAATGGTGGATGCGAAAGGACATAGGTTGGGGAGAGATCAAGGGTGTTGATCACTCTGCCAGCTTGAAGCAATGTACACCTTTTCCTCAGCTTATGACCTATGCGACTTACGGTCACCCGTACTCACAACCACAAAAAATAAATAATTAAAAAATCGATTTTCGGACGTTGGGCAGCTGTGCACATGATAACTATGGCAGCATCTGGCAACTCAGGCCTCCCTCAGATCCAGGCATCCACAGCCTGACACTGTCTCTCACTCAGTCACTTTCAAGCATCAGTTGCATGTGGATTTGTTACAATTGTATCTGAAATACCCCTAAAATGACTGGCAAAAGGAAAATGCTTTCATCTACAGCTAAGAGGTCAAAGAAGGTTATTGATTTAGACTGTAAAATGAAGATTACTCGGAAGTATGAAGGTGGAAGAAGTTGAATACATTAGCACATGACTTGAAGTTATTGTATTCCATGGTATTGATGATACTGAAGAAAAAGAAATAATTTTTGAAACTGTGAAAGGTTCTGCACCTATGAAGTCTACAATTTTAACCAGACAACAACAGAGAAATTATTATAATGGAGAAATTATTATTCAAGTGGATGGAAGATTTAATACAGAAAAAAAGCACCCATGAGCCTTCTCACAGTGCAAACAAAGGCTAGAAGTCCATTTCAGGCTTTAAAATCATGATCTGGAGATGATTACGCACAAAATTTTCAGGCTTGTAATGGATGGTTTCTGTGTTTTAAAAATGAGATTTGCTTTGCATAATGTACATGCCACAGGAGAAGCAGGAAATGCAGATAAAGATGGAGCCCAGAAATTCTTTGATAGTTTTGATGAATTAATTGAAGAAGAAGAAGGTTATCTACCAGAACAAATATGCCTTCTCACACATACATACACAAAGAAGAAAAAAGGATGTCAAGATTCAAAGCTTTTAAGGATAGGTTAACTTTGTTGCTTGGTGGTAATACCACAGGTTTTAAACTGAAACCTTTTCTAATCTATCATTTCGAAAACCATCATGTATTTAAGAATATCAACAAGTATACATTGTCCATTTACTATCATTCAAACCGTAAAGCTTGGATGACTCAAGCACTGTTCAAAGATTTGTTCATGAACTGCTCCATTCCCCAGACTCGTGTATTTTGTGCAGAGAGAGGTATCCCTTTCAAGATTTTATTGATTATGGACAATACCCCTGGCCAATATGGGAAGGGCAAGTTTTAACTTGGCATGGAACAAGATGGAGCATTGACTCAGCAAGGTATGATATGACAAGTAGGAGCCTTAATTCATAACAGCACAGCACAATGGGAGGGACAAGTTTTAGCAAACTGCCTTAACTCGACATGGCACAGCATGACAGGAAGGAGCCTTAACTCAGCATGACACGACAGGAAGGAACCTTTACCTGGCACAGCACGACGGAAAGGACAAGTTTTAGCAAACTACCTTGTCCTGTCTATAGATTTAGTCTTAACTAAAATTATCGTGTGAGGTTGCCACAATAAATTTGTTAACCCTTTGAGCCTGCAGTCCAGTGACTGAAACAAGTAGAAAGTAAAGGTATTATCTTTTATCTTATACTATTTACTTGTTTCATTCACTGAACTGAAGCCATTCTGGGGCACCGCATTGAAGGTTTTAGTCGAATAAATTGACTGCAATCATTCAATTTATCTTTATTCCCTTTTTCCTCTGCACTCCCTCTTTCTCCATATTTGCTCTTCCCCAACCTTCTCCACTCCACTCTGTCTCTCTTTCTTTGCTTTTTGGCACCAAAAGACCATCCAATTTTTTTATCAATGATCTTTTTTTCTACTTGATCAGTGCATAGGTAAGACATGTATTTTGTTTCATCTCCTGCCTAGCATCCACTTCAGACACCCAGTTTACCTTTTCACTTTTCATTCTTTTCTTTCCTTCTATCTTTTTTCCCTTCTATCCCATCTTTCTATTCTTCTTTTGAGCCCTCTCATTGTACCTTTGGAACACGAGCACCACTATTTTCTTCCTTTTTTGTTAGTTTTCATGTAGTGTCCCACATTTTGAAATACTTGCAATTTGTATTTTTACTGCTTATGTTTGTTTCACTTGATATATTTCCAAAATTAAACATTTTAATATGCAAAATATATTTCACATTATTACATATATCATTCATACATTAATGCAAAAAATACTATGTTTATTGATTATCTTCAAAATGATCACACCATCAATGTAAAGTCAATAACAACTTGCTAAGGTAATTATGAAAGGCTATCAAGACCAAACACCCAGAAAAACTGATGAATGCGGTCTTGTTTCATAAGGACAATGCTTCAGTACACGAGTCCTTGGTATCAATGGCTGCTGTGCATAACTGGCTTTGAAGTGGTTGATCACCTTCCCTATGTTAGCAATTTGGTTCCATCTGGTTACCATCTGTTTTCCAACATAGAAAAACACTCAGCTGAGCACCAGTACCACTGTGATGATGACGTCTTATCTGCTGTTGAGAACCATTTTGACCAACAGAATAGCTTCTTCACCAGTGCAATCCAAGCACTGCAACTACTTAGGGAAATGTGTGGACAGTAAGAAGAACTAAGTTAAAGAATTAACTTCATTTGGTCACATTCCATTGAGAGTGTCTTGCTCAGCATATGAACATTTCAGCTGACCCTCATAATAATAAAAATTATTATTATACCTGCAATTGTTTTAATGTTAACATTGAAACAAAATCCACATTTTTCATTAAAAAATTTGGACCTGGGTTTGTCCCCGGCCAAAGCAAATTTTGTGTGAGTAGGTGCATGTAACTATAACAACACCCACACACACACACCATATCCACATATGTAATCATGTATGCCTATGTGAAGATATATATATGTGTGTGTGTGTGTGTGTGTGTAGCCCCTACACGCAATTTTCTTCTCTCCTTGTTTCTTTTCTGTGTATCTTTCTGTTGAAGAGCGTAGGCTCGAAATGTAAAAGACTTGTTTTATTTCTATTCCTGAGTGCCATACTAATACATTATTTGTTTGTACTCCACCTGCCTTCGTCTTTTCTTTATTTTCGTAAACCTGCCTTCATCTTTCGTTTATTTTCGTAAACCTTCCGTTATATATATATATATATATATATGTATAAAAAAATACAAACTGGGACAAGAACACAAAACATTTAGAAGACAATACAAAAAACACGGACGGGACATTCGAAGCCTTCAATCTTCAGTCAAGAGCCGGATCATCCTCACAATTTCGGCTGATTAATCTTATATATATATATATATAAAATGGTGATATATCATCATCATTTAACAACTGCCTTCCATGCTGGCTGGCCTGCATTAATCACAAAGGTTTATCAAGATCAAGATTGCACTCAGTTACCATACTAAACAATGTATTAACATTGTTTGCTCACTTCTACCATAAGTGTGTGTATTTAGCATTGTTGTGTGGCTGTAGCTATACATTAATAAACACAATGCATGTTTTATGTGTATTTGCATGGTATTGTATGCACAGGAAGATAAACAGAAATAGCAGTCAAATCTCCCTTGGACCATGTCCTAGATGTAGGTCATAGCTGAAATATCTTTGTCATGGGAACAGCTCAATTGGAGAGATAATCTGGGGATAAGCAACATGATTAATAACAATAAAAAAAAGGCATTTCTGTGTTGGGATCTTTGGGATCTTACAACCTGGGTGTCCATACACTTGGGAGTGCAAGTTGCTACTTCAAGAATTGCAACAAAGGGGCAAAGTGTGTACGTTATTAAAATCACTTTTCAGAACTCATAATAAACTGCATTTGCTTTATACACACTTTTGACAAGTTGTGGTGCACCTGAGCACTGTATACAATCATTTCATTATTATTATTATTATAAAAATAATTTTATTATTCTGCAAGTGTAGACAGCAGATTACATCAACTGATGGTCAGTTAAGTATTACATCATACAAATATCATTTATTGATATCAATGAAAACGACTTCCTTCTAAGACTTTCAAGATATAAATACATTGACAATATGTGATCTTTTTTGTTTTGTTGAACCCTTAAGTTACACGGATGTAAACAAACCAACACAGTTGTCAAGCAGTGGTGGTGGAGAAACACAAACACAAAGGCATACACACATAGATACATATGTATATATATGTGTGTGTGTATATTTAAAGGGCTAAAAACCACTATGTGGTCAGCCATATGCTAGAAGTAGATCACCTGCGATCAAACTACAAAGAAAAGAATGTTCTCTAAAGAAAAATTCAGCGGACACCAGAACATTGTTCTAGCATATGGCTGACCACATATTGGCTTTTAGCTCTTTAAATATACACATGTATTAGAATTTTCTCTGATTTTTCAGATTTTTGTATGCTAGGCTACTGGTTTTAAATTGATATTAATTAAATTAATATTCAATTTATCTCCCTCATTATTTAAATATATATATATATAGGTGCAGGAGTGGCTGTGTGGTAAGTAGCTTGCTTACCAACCACATGGTTCCGGGTTCAGTCCCACTGTGTGGCATCTTGGGCAAGTGTCTTCTGCTATAGCCCCGGGCCGACCAATGCCTTGTGAGTGGATTTGGTAGACGGAAACTGAAAGAAGCCGGTCGTATATATATATATATATATATATATATATATATATATATATATATATATATGTATGTGTGTGTATATGTTTGTGTGTCTGTGTTTGTCCCCCTAGCACTGCTTGACAACCGATGCTGGTGTGTTTATGTCTCCGTCACTTAGAGGTTCGGCAAAAAGAGACCGATAGAATAAGTACTGGGCTTACAAAGAATAAGTCCCAGGGTCGATCTGCTCGACTAAAGGCGGTGCTCCAGCATGGCTGCAGTCAAATGGCTGAAACAAGTAAAAAAGAAATATATACAAATATACATATATATATATGCATATTATATATACATATAGTAGTAGGCATCTATTGGTCTTGAGAGACCATGGATCTGCACCCAAAGAAATTGTGTCAGCTGCTTTCTTTCTTTTTATCATTTTGTCAAATACTTAAAATAACTACAGGGAAGTGGGGCAAAACGAGTTATTATTAATTTCATATTATTTTCTCACTACTTGTCTGAACACATTACATTGCAAGTATTGCATTACCATTTTGTACTCTTGCATCATCTTTGGGAGTAAACATCAGCTAATATTGTTGTTACTGCAGTTGAAGCAGTTTGAAACTGTCAGGTAACAGGTACTTTATTTTTAAGAAATTTCCCCTCAACTTTGACCTAGTTGTAACTGAGGTTGCTAATAAAATATCTAGACAATTTCGCATGTTCAACGATCCAAATTCTTTCCTCTGTTGGGTTCCAAGTCAATTTTTACTCACGCTAATGTCTAATTTGATAATTTTCAATTTTCAAAAACTGATATCTAAACTGTGGCAAAATGGTGTCTATCAGGAAGAAAGCCAGGTAGAATTCTGCTTTAACCCTTTAGTATTTAAACTGGCCATATCCGGTCAAAATAGCTAGTCTGTTTTATGTTCAAACTGACCAGATCCAGGCTCTCACACCTACCCTACAATGCTATTCTACATTAAGTAATTACACCATCAAGATCTTGAAGATATGAAATAATGCATGAATAATTCAAATCAATGGGAATCAATAGGCATTATGTTTGATTGAATAACCTGAACACTAAAGGGTTAAGTACCCCATATAACACCTCATAACTTTTTCTAGTTTTTGGAATTTTCAGAAAATTTTTGTTAATTTGGTTGTATACTGTCAATTTAACGTGACAGTAGGGGATTACACCACCGCTGTTTAGCCCTAGGAAGCATCGACGCTTCCTGTCGGCTTTGACACATTTTTTTCCTGTGTCCTTATATATTTTGTAAATATATAAGGACACAGGAAAAAAATGTGTCAAAGCCGACAGGAAGCTTCGATGCTTCCTAGGGCTAAACAGCGGTGGTGTAATCCCCTACTGTCACGTTAAATTGACAGTATACAACCAAATTAACAAAATTGACAGTATACAACCATTCTATCGCCCCACCACCGTACATATCTCTATGAGATATTCAGAAATTTAATATTTCTGATTTTGTTAATTTGTATTCCACATATGGGAGTTCATACAACTATGTAAAAAAAATAAAGAAGTTTTTTTGTGTGAGATTTAAGGGCTATTTAGCTGTTACTGTTAGCACATCTCACAACCACCTGATACCCTCCTCTGATGTATTGATGTTTTTCAATATCTTTCTCCCCATAAACATGTTTAGTGGTCTATTGCTGGAATTGAAGTCAAAATATAGGATTATCTGTAATTAACTAAAAAAAAAAAAAGAAAATTCAGAAAATTAAAAGTGTGACTGAACCAATCCCAAAACCATATGCAGTGAAGAAACGAATTTATTAACCACACACCTTACCTGCATATATTCCATTTCACTCTGCTTATAATCACATGAAATGGAAATAAAAATTAGCCCCATCATTGATGTCAAATTCACATACAGTCTATGACACATGCACACACTCACTGATCTAGAATGATGAGAAGATGAAGAAGTAAACATGAATCTCTGTCTGTAATTTCAGATTTAATGTATTATAGAGATGAACATATGGAATGTAGGATCAATAATTTTACATTTCATATGAATATTGAACTTCAAAGGCACAGGAAATTGTGCCTGGAATCAAACTAATAGCCAATTATTGAATTAAATATAAAATTCCATATATTAAATTAGCATTATTATAATGTATTGGAAACACACATAAATGCATATGCACAAACACACATATATGGATAAAAAGGTGCAAATACAGCTATTTGGCTAAGTAGTTTTGTTTCCTAACTGCACAATTTCAGGTTCAATCCCACTACACAATTTGGACAAGTTTCTTCTACCATAGCTCCCAACCAACCATTACTTGTTTCTGGATTTTCTAGACAGAAACTGAAAGAAGCTCTTTCTCTCTCTCTCTCTATATATATATATTTTTTTTTTTCTCTCCTTGTTTTTTCTGGGTCTCTTTCTGTAGAAGAGCGTAGGCTCGAAATGTAAAAGACCTTTTCTATTCCTGAGCGTTATACTAATACATCTGTTTGTTTTGTACACCACCTGTCTTCATCTTTTTTTCTGTAAACTCTTCCTATATATATATATATATATATATATATATATATATATATATATATATACCCCTTAATAATGACTGATTGACTAACTGACTGATATACATGCATGCATGTACACACATACATACATACATAAAATTTTAATTTTCAGACCTTTTTGTCTGTAACATTGGTTGTCAAGCGATGGTGGGACAAACACAGACACACATGCACACACACTATATATATATATGTTCTTTCAGTTTCTGTCTACCAAATCCACTCACAAGGCTTTGGCAAATGTCATCTACTATAGCCTCAGGCTGACCAAAGCCTTGTGAGTGGATTTGGTAGACAGAAACTGAAAGAACATATATATATATATATATATATATATATATATATATATATATAGTGTGTGTGCGTGTGTGTCTGTGTTTGTCCTCCCACCATCGCTTGACAACCAATGTTACAGACAAAAAGGTTTGAAAATTGAAATTTTATGTGTGTGTGTGTGTACATGCATGCATGTATATCAGTCAGTAGGTCAATCAGTCGTTATTTTTTATTTCAAGATTTCTTGCCAATAGAGAATGAGCCATACTGATATTTCACCATTTTGTCACTTACCAACATCACACATCTTGATAAACCACAAAAATGACGAAATGTCAGCATACATCACTCCTGAACTCAGTCGGAAGCAAGTTGTCCCACCAATGACTTCCAGGTGTTTTAACACCCAGCATAATAAGGGAGCTGTCTCTGTAAACAAACTGACATCGGTTTTCAAACGGGTCAAACACAAGCATGATAAAGCCTCTTCTCCTTATCTCCTCAAAGACATACAGCATCTCGAAAGAATCCAGAAGCTGGCTACCCGCATGGTTCATGGTCTCAAGAATTTGTCTTATGAAGAAAGGCTGAAGACGCTCGACCTTTATTCTCTAGAAAAACGCCGCCACCGTGGTGATCTCATTCTCGCTCACATCATAAGCGGAAAATGTAACCTCTCGAAAGAGCTGTTCTTCACTCCTGCTCCAGAGCATCGGCTGCGGGGGTCATTCCGAAAAGATCTTCCTGCGACGATTTCATCTCAATCGAAGGAGAGGAGCTTTCTCCGTCCGGGTTGCGGATCCGTGGAACAAGCTGCCAGACGAGATGGTGAAGATGCCGACGACCGCTTTGTTCAAAGTCTCCCTTGACCTCAAGTGGCCTGAACTCTTTACATGAACACCACCCTGTACTTAACTCCATGTCCCCCTACATGGCCTTGCTTTTTGCTTTTGAGCCAAAAAATTAACTAACTAACATACTAGAGTGAACCTGCAAACAAACAACACATACATCCTAGTATGTGCAGTCAATAATGTTTACAATACTAGCACTGCTTTTAATCCATTATATATATATAAACATGTATGTGCATGTATATGAATGTGTTTGTATGCACTGCTCCTCATTCCTTTTAAACAGATGCAGGTCAACAAGTGCAGGAAAGATATGAGTGGAGAGAAGATTTCAGAGGGAACACATTTCAAGGGAGAAGGATTAGGCATAGTGGTCAATGTAGGTTAAGGGGTGAGGGCTGCAGCAAGTTGACAGGAGGTGGAGAGATAGTTGGTTGTCTGAGAGGTGGAGGTCATGATAGTAAGAATAGAAAGAGCAGAGATCATGATAGTAGCAGTAGAAAAGAGAGAGAGAGAGGAGACAACAAGCACGCTCGAGGAGAAGAGGCTGGAGTATGTCCGTTAGGGATGGAATGCCAATCTATTGAGTGGTCCTTCTTATTTAAAGTTACTGCCCTTCTAGATAAGTTGGAGGACCATGTCATGCCCATATGAGCAAGAAAGACGTACAGAGTGGACAAGCAAGAAGCTGCAAGTTAGGGGAGACAGTGATGCAGAAGAGGATAAGAGAAAGGGATATGGTTGGGCAGTCTGCTCTACGCCTGCACTACAGGGACTATGGGTGTAGATCACACTACATAGCACTTTCAGTACAGCTACAAATGAAGTTGGGCAAGCAGTAACAATGTCTTCACCATCATCATTTAACTTCCGTTTTCCATGATGGCATGGGTTAGATGGCTAGACAGGAATGGACAAAATAAAGGGCTGCATCAAGTTTCATAGTCTGTTTTAACATAGTTTCTATAGCTGGACGTCCTTCCTAATGCTTTTTATGTAGCATCAGCACCCACATCAATGCCTTCTTTTTTTTCCTCCTCTTTTACCATCAGAGTTTGGACTGGTGCACACAATGTGTTTGCTTGAAATTTTTTATCAAGGACACTGTACTTGGAAGATTTTTATTTACTTTTTTTTGCTACACCCTGTATAACTTTCAAGCTGTTCATTCTATGTCTCTATGAATAGGTATTACAGGATTAACAACCTTCATCTGTAAGCAGTAACAATACTTCAGAAATAAAAGAAAATCAATGGTGTTTTTTTATCCTAGTGTTATGAGTTCACTCTTTGCAGTTGAAATGAATTGACCAGAAAGGAAGACCAGTATCAACTTATAGACTTATCTAGCTTCCAGCCATCACAACCACCACCATTTTCCATTCTTTAGCAAAGTCTCAACAACATATTGTTCCACTGCAATACAGTGAAAGTGATAGTTGTAGCGGTAGCTGATATCCTCACTGTCCGAGAGACACAGCAGGAATGATCTCGTTTGAGATTACAGCCATCTTTGGCTGGGTTGTTCCTGTTGTGTCCACTGATCTGATTGGTTGACATGTGGCGCGGTTTGTCTCTACTTTATTTCGCGCCACTGTCCAAAGCCAACCAATCATGGCCTTTGGTTAAGGTCTCGTGACACAGTCTTTTGGATGTTCTTCTGAAGCCTCTAGAATGCTTTACACAAGATAGAGATAAATACCAGTTCGTTCTGTGTTAATGAAGTTAGGACAAAGAGGAGAGCAGTTACTATGCGTGTAGAAGTTGGGGCTTCGATCCATTTGCCAGGTTACATAGTCTTGGAAGATAGAGATACTAAAAAATGTCCTTTACACCATTCCACAGTGATGTGGTGCTCATTAATGAGGATACAAAACACCAACCATTTCATTCACTGAAACAAGTCTGATATCATAACGATCTCCACCAGTGACAACAAAGCCCAGCCCCCAGGAGAAGAGACGTTATTTATTTATCCTTTCTCTCTCTCGAAGACACATCTATATTGATCATTGATTACAACTGAAGATGTGCAGATTATAAAAAAAAAAAGCAATTAATCAATAGAAACAGATTAACAAATCAAAAAATGATAGACATCTGAGAGACGGGGAGTTAAATTAGATTAACATTTAAAAAGTTTTTTCCAGTTCGTTGATTTCCTTCAGGTGAGATGTGATCAACATCAATGGAAATTGTAGCTGTGATACCAGTGCCGGTGGCACATAAGAGAATCATCCAAACGTGACCGTTGCCAGCGCCGCCCCGACTGGCACCATCCGATCGTGGCCGTTGCCAGCCTTGCCTGGCCTCCGTGCCAGTGGCACGTAAAAAGCACCATCCGATCGTGGCCATTTGCCAGCCTCGTCTGGCACGTAAAAAGCACCCACTACACTCATGGAGTGGTTGGTGTTAGGAAGGGCATCCAGCTGTAGAAACATTGCCAGATCAGACTGGGCCCGGTGCAGCCTTCTGGCTTCCCAGACCCCAGTTGCACCGTCCAACCCATGCCAGCATGGAAAGCAGATGCTAAACGATGACGATGATGAACATTCACTTGTGTGTAATGACTAATTACCTTTAAGGTAGTGCTCTGACATGACTGAAGAATGGCTAAAATCAGTTATCAACAGTTTTAATTAGTTTCATTTCCAGTCATCATTTGTCTTATTCCTGGAATCCCAGACCATGTCTGTCATTCAGTGTCAAGTTACAATTCCTTTCCATGTCTGATTTTGAACCCTACCAAAGTTAACTTTGTCGCTAATCTTTCTAGAGTCAATGGAATTCCATCCATCATTGCTCATCAGCCATGCTGTGGCAGTGTAGAAGACATCTACCCAAAATGCTGTGTAGTGGGATCAGCCTCAAAGACAAATAGTTCTGAAGCTAACTTCTTAACCACATGGGCCATCAGTTTTAACCACACACACATATTGTTTTTACTTCTTTCTGTCACTGGACTGCAGCCATTTTACATTAATTTGTGGAGCACAAATTTAATCTCTCTATACATAAAGCTGAAGTTGTCTGTGTATGGCAGGTTTGGTAGCCTTCAACTAACACTATCTCCTCCGAGACCCTGCGGAGCCAGTTGACCAAAATTGAGAGTATGATAGAATGCTTGGTCTTCCTTCCATAGAAGATAAAATTCAAATCGGACCATGTTAACACCAAAAATTATTTACATCAAAAAGATCCTTTTTTTCTATGAAAATCCCTATTTTTTAATGATATTTTGACTGCTGTGTCGCCATTTTTCGGTGTATTTCAACCAGAAAAATGTTCAGTTAAAGAGAATAACAAGCTGCATAATGCAAAATTTTTACCTTTCAAAAATTCCAATTCTAAAGGGTCGAAACAAACCCAAGCAACGCCAGGCGATACTGCTAGTATTTTTATCCATGAATGTTGTTGACAGCGACTGAAATTTCAGCCAGTTAAACCATTGTTGGACTGCTAACAATGGCCTAATTGGTTGAAATTTCAAATTCACTAATCAACGACATTCATGTATAATAAACAAATAAATACACACACACACACACACACACACACAGTGTGTCCATGAAGTTTTCTTCACTCATCCAACTGGAGTATTGATTAGATGTGTAGGCAAGAATGGAAGCTACATCAAAAAATAGTTTTGAAGTTCCATGACTTTACGGACACACTGTACATATGCCTACTTGTTGAACTTGAACTGCCAAGTTACAAGAAGTGTGTGTGTGTGTTGTATGAATTGAGAGCACATGGCTTAGTGGTTGCTGTATTACACTCACAACTGCAGTTTCAATTCCTGAAGCAGGTGATGTGTGGTGGTCTTGAGTAAAACACTTCATCTCGTGTTGCTCTGCAATTATTTCAACACCTGTTGTGTGGCACATCATACACCTGTCCAGGTAACATCGATTTGATGGCAGTAGTGAGCTAGTGTACAGCACACACATTTGACCATTATAAACAAATCCTTTGTGCAGGTCATTCAGCAAATACTGAACACTCTTCGAAGGGAGGTTCCATCATATATATATATATATTATATTAAATTAGAGATAAAACCACTATTAGGCAAATCAAACAGTGAAAATCATAAGCCAATACATAGAAATAAAATTAATTAAAAAATATATAAAATATAAAAATCCAATTAAAATATTTAAATTAAAGTTAAAATTTTAAAAAATTATTTAAATTAATAATTTAAACTTATAAATTATAAATATATATATATTTTTATTATTATTTTATTTAATAATTTTTTTTATTTAAATAATAAATAAAGAAATAAATTTATTGAAATAAATAAAAAAATAATTAAATAAAATAATAATAAAAATGTATATATATTATAATTTATAAGTTTAAATTATTAATTAAAATATTTTTTTTAAATTTTAACTTTTAAATATTTTAATTGGATTTTTATATTTTATATTTTTATATATTTTTTAATTAATTTTATTTCTATGTATTGGTTTATGATTTTCACTGTTTGATTTGCCTAATAGTGGTTTTATCTCTAATTTAATATAATATATATTTATACTTTAAAATTGAATTTAATCCTAAATCTAATTTTCCCTGTAAGTTTGGATTTACTCCCTAATATTATTATTATTATTATATACCGAGACCTATGGAAGTATGCTGTGCGTGAGAAGACCCAGCAAGACTAGTGAGGCCATAACCCGTGGCCCCTACCTGGGACGTAGTCAGTCCACCTGTGCATACCTTCCTTCTTGTGACACTTGTGAAGACCTGTTGAGGCAAGTGAAAATCAAACCAAATCAAAATAGATGAACATCAATGGAATTTGTATCTTTGCGGTACCAGTGCCGGTGGCACATAAGAAAACCATCCGAATGTGGGCGTAGCCAGTACCGCATCGACTGGCCTCCGTGCTGTGGGCACATAACAAACACCATCCGATTGTGGCCGTTCGCCAGCCTCGTCTGGCACCTGTGTCGGTGGCACATAAACAACACCATCCGAGCGTGGCCGTCTGCCAGCCTCGTCTGGCATCTGTGTCGGTGGCACACAAAAAAACACCATCCGAGCGTGGCCGTTCGCCAGCCTCGTCTGGCACCTGTGTCGGTGGCACATAAAATCACTACACTCTCGGAGTGGTTGGTGTTAGGAAGGGCCAGATCTGACTGGCCTGGTGCAGCCGTCGGGCTCCCCAGACCCCAGTTGAACCGTCCAACCCATGCTAGCATGGAAAGCGGACGTTAAACGATGATGATGATGATATATTTATGTATATATATATATATATATATATATATATAATGTGCATGCATTTTATTGAAGCTTCAAAACTTCACATACATACATATGAAACCTAAATAATCAAGAAATACATCATCAATTAGTGTTAATTCAAATGAAAATGAGTCACAACAACAGAGGGAAGATTTGTTCTATTTTTATAGAAAACATTACATGTTATATAATAGGGATGTGAGCAAAGAATAAGATTAACAACTTGGACAGATTTAAAGGTGAGAATGTAGAAAGATAAAGAAAAACAAACAAAACTATAAGAAATATTTTTTTGTATTTTTTTTTTCCTCAATTCCAACAAGTAAACAGTTCCTTGTCTCCTCAGCCTGCCAATTCTTATAAGAAATTGCAATACACATTGATTGCTTGTTGATTGTTGTTTTTTTCACTTTCTCTCTTTCTCTCTCTCTTTCTCAAACAATAAAAATAGAAAATGTTATTAAAAATTTTAAGGAAAAGAAAAGATTAGAATAAGAAGAAGAATTAGTAAACCCTTTTGTTGCCATATTTATGTGGTTATACAGTGCCCTTATTTCAATTAAAATAACTTTATCACTATTAATTTGGTGTTTGGAACATAAATTAACTTGAAATTTTGATGGAAGATTTCATTTAGATTAGTTTAATAACAGTGAATTTGTTTCATAAAACTTAGAAGGGCAGTATCAGGTAGGTTACTACCAAAAGGGTTAAATTTCCTATTCTTTCAGCAAATGGTTGCTTTAGAATAGCTTGATGTAGTTGCTACGTTGAGTGGGACTCAGTTAGTTGTAGATTCTCTAAGTGTAAAGAAAGGTCTTGTTCAGAAGAAAATGTAGAATGTAATGGGCTATTGGCAGGACTTTGTGGAGTGTTGTTAGGGGCAGGAGGTGACATGACACTGTCATCACAAGCATTTGAATCTAACCTCGACACCATAGATGGGATCTCACCACCCAATGGCCCAGGACGTCCTTGTGAACTCTGGTTTAGCTTTATGCCAGCAATGCCCTTCTTTTCAGGTATGTTAACAAAGTCTCTTTTGATCTGACGTCTCTTCATAGGATTGTCTTGCCTGTATTGGATGTTTTTCTCAAAGTCTATTGTGTAGACGTAGCCAGCAATTAGTAAATCAAAGCTGGTCTCGTTGGTCTTGTAGCGCTGCTCCATCTCTCTGCTCGTTCGTTCATCATACTGCCACCAGCCATTGCGACCCTCATAGAACCATTGGTAGTTTTTGTCAAAGGTGACAGTCTTTTCAAGTTGTTCCTCATTCAACAGGGGAGGGTTCAAGAAACAACTGTCAGGAATTTCTTGCCGACACAGAGCACAGCGCTGGCTTTGTTTTGCAGACCCTTTCATGCACAGGAAGCAGAAAATATGTTTGCACGGAAGCTGCACGGGATATTCGCAAGGGTGCAGGCAGATTGCACATTCAAACTTTTCAGGAGTATTAATGGGGAGCATTTCTGGAAATATAAAGAAAAGTGCTGATGAACAAGAGTGAAAGACAATAGAGAAAAAGAAAGAAAATAAACAAAGAAAAAACAAAACAAACTACCTTTTCCTTTCATGTGAGACTTTGAGAAAGAGCTCTTCCAAAACCCTGCCAAAATGATATCCTTTATCTTTTGTTTCAGTTACTGGACTGTGGCCATACTAAGGAACACCGTTGATGGATTTAGTTGAACAAAATCAATCCCAGAGATGGATGACAGGCAACTGACTGTAAAGTCATAGGATTTAGTCAAACAAATCAACTCCAGTATATTATTTTTTTTCCCTTTTTAAGATTGGTATTTATTCTATAAGTCTCTTTAGCAGACCCACTAAGCTACAGGGAGGTAAACAAACCGACACTGATTGTCAGGACTGCATTGTGCTCTAGTGTTTATTTTGGCATGGTTTCTACAGCTGGGTACCCTTCTTAATGCCAACCACTTTACAGAAATATAGTGGGTGCTTTTTTTTTGTGCCACCAGCCAGCACTATTGAGATATATGTCTGTGTTTGTGTGTGTGTGTGTATAGTTTATGAGAGAGAGATATTCTCCATATAGAATACACTTTGTAGAGCTCAAGAGATTTAAACTTGAACAGGTAGAGGATTAAATGCAAAGATAACTTGCTTATCCTTTTATATATATATATAAAATCAAAATAAGCAACAAGGATATTCAGAGGTAATGCAGTACGATTGTTTCACGCGACTCCATTTAATTGAACAATGTAAACATTACATCAATTTAAAATGCTCTACATTTTAAATTACGCAAAACTGAAAATAACACTGATATATTTACTAAAATTACATAAAAATATCTTGAAATACTAAAGAGTAAATTTATTCAATAAAATCGTCATTGGCTTCAACCATGGCCTCCAGACAACTTCAGAATTTCCTCCAAATCTTCTAGACAGTCTCCTTGTTTAAGTTGGTGAATGCTGCCATAATCCTTGCCTTCAGTTCATCTTTGGTGTTACAAGGAATTTTTTTGGGTCTCTCGCTCAACTGCGTCCCACATATAATAATCAAAAGGGTTGCAGTCTGGGGAGTTAGGTGGCCAGATGTTAGGGGTGATGTGGTTGCAGAAATTGTCTGACAGCCATGACTGGGTCCTCCTACCTGTGTGGTATGGTGCAGAGTCCTGTTGCCAGACATAGGGTCTTCCAGCAACCACTCTCTTCACCTCCTCCAGGTACTTTATGTAGGCCTCCGTGTGGAAAGAAGAACAGAGGCATAGCATCACCAGCACTAGTGATCCCTCCAAACACCATGATGTTGATTGGATGTTTGATTTTTATCTCTCGGTACATGTATTCAGATTGACACCCAAACACTCTGAAATGTTTGCATTGGAGCTTCTGGCGTGAATGCCAAGCAGTACAGCATGCAGTTTCCAAATTTCTGGCAGAGTGAATTGCGTCATGGTGCTAGTTTTCTCATAGACGGTGCCCAACTGACCCTACCATACTGTGTAGTCAACAAAATCAAAAACAATATGCAAAATTAAAAATATAAAATGGCGACAATTTACCCATCGCACCCTGTATGTGTGTGTATGTATAATCACTCGGAAATGTAGTATTGTTGGAAACTTAGTAAAAAGTTTCAATAAATATTGATACCTAGTAAATCAGATAGGTTTAGTTGGTGAAATGCATGCAACTAGCACTTTGAGTTATTTCCCTTAGTTCATTTGTATTCTTTACTCACAGGTGCGCATTCAATGCCTTGAGGAAGTGAGATTTTGTAGAAGATAACAAAAGTTTATTTTATGCTTGTTTGAGCATGCATAATCCCTCTTCAAAAACCAACGCCACAGAAATGACGTTCATTTGTCAGTAATCTTCGGCAAAAACATTACTTTGCTTAGAAAGAGATAAGGGCTGGCAAAAGGAAGAGCGTCGGGCGTTAATAAAAAAACTGTCCCGAGGAAATTTC
>NC_043019.1:22113853-22206353 GCF_006345805.1 Octopus sinensis | reverse complement strand
GGAATCACGACTATAAGATACCCGGTTTTGGTTAAACTGCACCGCAAAATGTGGGAGTAGTTAGGAATCTAAATCAAAGGGGACAGACACTCACACAACTACAGTTTTATATATAAAGACTAGCAGTATCGCCCGGCGTTGCTCGGGTTTGTAAGGGAAATAACTATATAAGCATTTTTAGAGAGTTACTTCCCTTATATATGCCAATTCGGGCTTTTTTGCCATTTCTGTTTTGGTGTCTTCAAGCCATGAAGTCGTTGTTCTAAAAGAACGCTGGTCTCCTTGACAACGCTTTACGACGTTGATTTCCTTAAACTCCCTTCCCCACAGCTTCACGAGGGAGGGAAGAAGAGGGAGAAGCAAACAGGTGCAGGTGTGACCATGGACGCCAACTCCGCCGCCATCGACACACGAAAAATTATGCATTAAAATGGAATAAAAAATGATGTTAAATTATTTTTAAAATCGTAGACTCATCGTAGACGTGCGCTAATACTCAGACGGGCTCGATATGAATCACAACTATAAGATACCCGAATTTGGTTAAACTGCACCGCAAAATGTGGGAGTAGTTAGGAATCTAAATCGTAGGAGACAGACACTCACACAACTACAGTTTTATATATAAAGATATATATATATACTAGCAGTATCGCCCGGCGTTGCTCGGGTTTGTAAGGGAAATAACTATATAAGCATTTTTAGAGAGTTACTTCCCTTATAAATTCGGGCTTTCTTAGCCATTTTTGTTTTGGTGTCTTCAAGCCATGAAGTCGTTGTTCTAAAAGAACGCTGGTTTCCTTCACAACGCATTACGACGTTGATTTCTTTACACTCCCTTCCCCACAGCTTCACGAGGGAGGGAAGGGGGAGAAGCAAACAGGTGCAGCTGTGAGCGTGGACGCCAACTCCGCCGCCATCGACATACGATGCATTTTATGCATTAAAATGGAATAAAAAATGATGTTAAATTATTTTTAAAATCGTAGACTCATTGTTGACGCGCGCTAATAGTCAGACGGGCTCGATATGAATCACGACTATAAGATACCCGAATTTGGTTAAACTGCACCGCAAAATGTGGGAGGAGTTAGGAATCTAAATCGAAGGGGACAGACACTCACACAACTAGAGTTTTATATATATAGATATATATATATTGAGTTGGTGCAGAATTATTGTGGCTTTTTTCAACAAATTTTAAATGATTATTCCGGTGCATATTCACCATCTATTTCAATTACTGCTTCCCATTTGCTTGGCAGACGGTCAGACCGTCATTTAAAGATGTTTTTGTTAAATATCGTTATTGTTTTTGTCGAATAAAATTTGTTGAAAAAAAGCTGCAGTAATTAGGCACCAACCCAATATATGATGGATTCTTTTGTTGTAAACAATAAATGAGGATTCATTAAAATAAAGTGGTAATCATGTTCTATGGACACACATATGTCTCTTGAGACCTGCTGGTGCCTTGCAGACATTTTGGCAAATGGAACAAGTTGAGGGCTCAGTTAGCTTGAGTGCTTGTGGATCATTTACTATATGTTTTCTTGATTGGACGGCAAGGCTTGCTTTGTTTCTTGACACAAAACCACAATGACAGGTAAGACTTCCATTTAGAGGAGCAACATTTTGCCAGCATGCCTTCATGATTGCACAAAGTTGGTCCCAATGTTGACATTGATTTTGCTGAATTCTTTGAACTGAGAATCAGAAGAGGCAATAGGTCTTGCAGTCTGATGCTTTGTTTTCCCAGAAAGAAAAGGGAATGTGCAGGTTTGTTATTTCAGAATTGACTACAAGTACAGATTTTAATTGCAGACATCGATTTGCAAATTCCCTTAAATTTAAAAAAAAGTTAAAGCATCGATTTCAATCGTCTTGAAGAGCCTGTGAAAGCCATGGACATAGCCACTTCTTGCAAATCAAGTCAAGAAAAATGGAAAATAACTTTGGCAAACTTCGATTGAAACGTAGGTCTATAATTTCTCTTTCTACTTATAGGCATAAAATCTAGTCGATTACATTGACAAGTGGTCAACTGGTACTTATCTTATCGATTCCGAGAGCGTGAGAGGCAAAGTCGACATCAGCGGAATTTGAACATAAAGCCAGAAGAAATACCTGTTTCTTTACTACTCACAAGGGGCTAAACACAGAGGGGACAAACAAGGACAGACAAACGGATTAAGTCGATTATATCGACTCCAGTGCGTAACTGGTACTTATTTAATCGACCCCGAAAGGAGGAAAGACAAAGTCAACCTCGGTGGAATTTGAACTCAGAACGTAGCGGCAGAAGAAATACCACTAAGCATTTCATCCGATGTGCTAATGATTGTGCCAGCTCGCTTACCTTACGCAGTTGCATTATTTTGAACTAAATTTTTATACTGAATAAAAATTATATGGTTACTATTTTTCTTTTGCACCGTTTGTAACTCTCTAATGAAGGGAAAACGCACAAAGAAAACAAAAATGGCTGGCGACGAATTTTTAGGGAAAACACTGAATGTGTTAAATGTTATTTCTCGGAGCCCAGAGAACTTTTTAGAGTGAGTATAAATATAAATTGTTGAAAATATTCATATAAATCGTTGATTTTATTGTCAGTTAAGAGAAATAGAAAAAAATTCCTTGTATTATGCTGTGTTATACGGTCCTGAAAAAAACACGTGGGTTTCTCAGTTTTATTTATGGACACGTCCCTTGGAGACGATAGCGAAATCGCCTTGTCGAAGAGTTGTGTTATTAAAGCTTTGTTGACAATGGAATGTTACTAGCAGCCATCCTGCCTGCTAGACCATAGCAGTCAAATATTCCTCAAACTACGCTCTTATCTTAAAAGAAAAGAAGTACACTTATGATAATATAATCATAGTTATCCCTAAAACGGCAGTATAGGTCGCGGTTGGAATCTGTTTATCCTTTGTCTGGTTGATCAGAGTTGGCCTAGTGCTAAACAGTTATGGTTAGTTAATCAGATCGCCCCCATTACTAGATTGGTACTTTATTTTATCGATTCCGAAAGGATAAAAGACAACATTAACCTCAGCAGGATTTTAGTTCAGAAAGCAAAGAGGGATACAAAACCTGCACTGCTCGAACGATTCCGCCAGCTTGCAAACACGATGAAGTTTTACTTTTTTTCACTCGTCCGATTTGGATGAATGGACAGGGTTCATGCTCTTCGCAGACCCTTCAAAGAACTGGACGAAATGGTTAGCGTAGGACCTGGAGTTCTTAGACACAACTTAGGGTGATATGAGAGAGAGAGAGGAGAGACAAGGGAGTCTGGAATATCTTAGTGAATGGCAGGGGCATGAAAACAACCAGCTCTAGTAGTGGAAGAAAAAGCAGAGAGAGGAAACAGCTTTCCTGTAGTCCAGATACTGGAGTGTGTCTATAAGGGATTTTATGGCGGAATTCTGGTTTAAGCACCCTCATATAACTCCTCTTAACTTTTTTCTATTTTTTAGAAATTGCAGAAAAATTTTGCGAATTTGTTCTACACATGAGAATTCATACAACTATGCAAAAAAGAAAAAAATGAATTTTTTTAACGCCCCCACCCCTCAATCCTAAAATTTCCACTCTTTCTCGAAATTTTTTTTTATAATCAGAGGGGTTATAATTGGGTGCTTAAACCAGAATTCCACCGATTTTATACCATTTAGTCAAGTGACCTGTTTCCTAATACAGTATAGGACGTCAGCATGTACAACAGCAACACTTTCTTAGACAGCGGGTGGTCCCACCACCGCCCTCTTGCGAGAGAGATTATGGACCTCAGGTGAGGCCCACAATGTAGAATATCAATAATTGTTGGGGACTGAAGTATTTTCTGTCCACGAAGAGAAGGGCCAGTTGCAGTAATGCAGTCTTAGCTAAGTTTAAGATATACCATCTCTAGTGATAGAGGGGGGGGGTAAAATTTGGAGGGATCATGAGAACTGTAGTTGAATGTTGCACATGCTTAAATAGGAGTGGAGATGGTAATGTTTTCTAGGTATGTTTTGTGCTTATGTCTTGCCTCGGCATTTGGTTAAGAAGTTTGCTAGATTCAGTCCCACTGCATGACACCTTTGGTAGGTGTCTTCAGGTATAATCCCAGGATGGTCAGTCTGGAATTGTGAGTCATTGTGAGTGAATTTGGTAGATGTAAGCTGAAAGAAGCACATTATGTGTGTGTGTACAATATATATATATATATATATATATATATATCATCGTTTAACATCCGCTTTCCATGCTAGCATGGGTTGGACGATTTTGACTGAGGGCTGGCGAGTCAGATGGCTGCACCAGGCTCCAATCTTGATCTGGCAGAGTTTCTACCGCTGGATGCCCTTCAAATGGAGTTAAACACAGGTGTTATTCAAATTCTTATACTTCCGACATATGTATCAAAGAAAACATTGGTATTATTTCAGAAGGAATAAAATGGTGTAAAACAATACAATCTTCTCATCAGTGAAAAAAAAGAAACTAAACACACAATAAGACATTTTAACAGAATGTTGCAAATGCTTAACCCTTTCGTTACTGAATTTATTTTGAGATGCTCAGTGTTTCTTCCAATTATGTTAAATATAACAAAGAATTAAGTAAAATAACATCGTTATCATTAAGCTAGAGTTAGGGACATAAATTGTGACTAAGGTTTGGTGGAAGATTTTAATTCAGAACTTTTGAAAACCAGACATTTGTACTGAAGAGCCAAAGCCGGTTTCAGCCGGGTTGGTAACGAAAGGGTTAAATAGGAATTAAAATGTCTTATTGATATATTTGGTTTCTTTCTTTCCCTGATGAGAAGATTGCATTGTTTTACACCATTTTATTCCTTCTGGAATAATACCAATGTTTTCTTCGATACATTTCGGAAGTAAAAAGATTTGAATAACACCTGCATTTAACTCCATTGTATTATTATTATTGTTATTAATGGTAGTAATATTAGTAGTAGTGGTAGTACTGGTTGTATTACAGCTATAGCCGCACTCTGACCTTCCTCAGAAGCAGGGATGTTTGTATCCTGGTTTATGCTTGCTATAGTGCTAGGGTTTTGGGTGTGGTATATGCTGTCATGTTCAGTGTTAGTGTTTCCACTGTATTGACCTATGTTATGATTATATATATTTAGGTTGTAGGAATTAAGTTTACACTTATTGGATGAGGTAACAATACTCATCCAGTAAGTGTAAACTTAATTCCTACTACCTTGTGAGTGGAAACTGAAAGAATCCTGTCATATATATATATATATATATGTGTGTGTGTGTGTTTGTCCCACTACTGCTTGACAACCAGTGCTGTTGTGTTTATGTCTCCATAACTTAGTGGTTTGGCAAAAGAGACTGATAGAATAAGTACCAGGCTTTAAAAAAATAAGTACTGGAGTTGGTACATTTGACTAAAAATTCTTCAAGCCTGTGCCCCAGCATGGCCACAGTCTAAAGGCTAAAACAAAAGAAAAATACATGCATACATATGATATGTGTGTGTTTGTGCCCCTTTGTCTTGACATTGGATAGTTGTAAATGAGCATTGTCGGTATACAAGTGGCATCATTATTGTCCAGCCTTCTATGTACATGTCTAGTCATTAGGAAATATTTCCTTGCTTGGAAACACGTGAGGATTAGTAGCCATAGGAAGGGCATCCAACTATAAAAAATCTACCTCAATAAATTCTGTCTGACCCATGCTAACTTGGAAAAGAGAACATTAAAACAATGATAATGATATTATTGAATCAACTCTTTCATCATCATCATCAACATTTAACATCCATCTTCCATGCTGGCATGGGTTGGACAGCTTAACAAGAACTGGAGTCACACCAGGTTCCATAGTTTATTTTGACTTGGTCACTATAACTGGATGACCTTCCTAACACCCTTCCTTTCACATTTTGCTATTATTACTGCTACATATATTATATAAATTTGCTCAAAACTGTATAAATTTTTTTGTGCCTGGGGAGAGTCATATTGTCTTAATGGCCTCATTATTTAACACACTCACCGGTTCGATTTCCACTCATTTATTTTTTATATTTTTTCTTCTAAAATTTTCATTGCTTTGGCAACTTTGTCAATGGATGTTGATTCTGTCTGTTATTTAGTGCTGGTGTGTTTATGTGTCCACCGAATAATGACAGAGTCAGTATACATTGACAAAGTTGCAAAAGCAATGGAAATTTTGGAAGGAAAAATAATGAGTGAAAATCAAACCAGTGTGTCAGATAATAAGACGCAACAAAATTTGCTTCAACACACAAGTTCACACAAAGAATCTTGCAAACCAGATCCAAAAACGAAGCTGTATAAATTTGATATTCTGAAAATAAAATGTAATATTTATTGCTTTTATCTTTTCACAGTGTTCATAAAAAGAATGCTGAATGTTTAAAGGAAACCACGAAAAAGCTGTATGATTTGACTTTCCAAAAACTTCCTGTCAAAAGGGCTGTTTCTGAATTAATTGTGGACAGTTTTGAAAATGAGCAAGTTTGGGAAGAACTCGAGTTGTACAACGGTGCAGTGATATCTGAATTCATCACTGATTTGTCTCATCTAATTGCTGGGAAGGAGCGGATATCTTTTAAAACTTCTAAATCATTACTTGACAAGAATGATGACAGTGATGTCGATGATGATAGTAATGATGATGATGATGATGATGATGAAGCCTCAGATGATGCAGAAAAAAAGGAGGTAGAGGAAGAAACATTGGCTGAAAATTCAGAAGACAAAGAGGGTGATGGTGATGACGATGATGATGAGGAGGAGGAGGATGATGATGATGAAATTGACAAAGAACTGGTGAAGATAAAGTCAAACTTGAAAAAATATGAACAACTTTCTGGAACTAATAAGCATTTAGATTCTGACATCGGTTCTGATTCTGAAGGTGATCCTAATGACTTGGCTACAGAATTCCAGGAAGATGTTTCGGATGTGGAAGATTCCAAAGACTCAGAACCAAACCAACAGGATGAAGATAAGCCGAAGAAGAAGAATAAAACTAATTCATCAGTTGTGGACGACAATTTCTTCAAACTCTCTGAAATGGAAACATTTCTCAAACAACAAGATGCTCTTGAAGCAAGAAAGATGAAACCTGGTGATACGTCGGAAGATGAAGGCAATGATATTGATGTCTTTCAAGACATTGGATCAGATGAAGAGGTAAGAATACTTTTATTCTTTTTGAATTCAGTTACAGGTACATCTCTCTTTACATGTTGAGCAAATCGACCCCGGGACTTATTCTTTGTAAGCCCAGTACTTATTCTATCGGTCTCTTTTGCCGAACCACTAAGTGACGGGGACGTAAACACACCAGCATCGGTTGTCAAGCAATGCTAGGGGGACAAACACATACACACACATACATATATATATACATATATACGACAGGCTTCTTTCAGTTTCCGTCTACCAAATCCACTCACAAGGCATTGGTCGGCCCGAGGCTATAGCAGAAGACACTTGCCCAAGATGCCATGCAGTGGGACTGAACACGGAACCATGTGGTTGTTTAGCAAGCTACTTACCACACAGCCACTCCTGCACCTATCTCTCTTTTTTTTTTTTTTTCCTGATATCTTTAGTTCCAAAGCTTTGATAAATTAACTATTTTGCTGGACCATCCATGGTCATATAATAATGGTTTTAGATTTTGGCACAAGGCCAGCAGGATCAGGAAAGTTGATTATATCAGCCTCGGTATTCCTTTCTACTATAAGCACAAGTCATAAAATTTTGGTGGAGGGGGCTAGTCGACCCCAGTGCTTGACTGGTACTTATTTCATCAATCCCAAAATGACGAAAGGTAAAGACAACCTTGGCAGAATTTGAACTCAGAAAGCAAAGACAGACAAAATGCTGCAAAGTATTTTGCCTGGTATGTTAATGATTCCGTCAGCTCCCCACCTTATGATCATGTAATAATAATTCATCGACACACCTCTAACCTACTAATTATATATACACCCCCCTATACATCCAAAGTACCATGAACTGCTAGAAACTTAAATTACACAAATACAGAGATTTATATCTGAATTTAACTGAAATACAAATAGTTACTCATTTACTTGTTTCAGTCATTTGACCGTGGCCATGCTGGAGCAACGCCTTTAGTCAAGCACATCGATCCCAGGACTTATTCTTTGTAAGCCTAGTACTTATTCTATCAGTCTCTTTTGCCGAACCGCTAAGTAACAGGGACGTAAACACACCAGCATCGGTTGTCAAGCAATGTTGGGGAGACAAACACACACACATACATATATAAAACGGGCTTCTTTCAGTTTCCGTCTACCAAATCCACTCACAAGGTTTTGGTCGGCCCAAGATGCCACGCAATAGGACTGAACTTGGAACCCTGTGGTTGGTAAGCAAGCTACTTACCACACAGCCACTCCTGCGCTTATGTGCAGGAGTTGTACATTATTACATTAGTGCATTTATTAATAACTGTACTTACAAAGAAGGCTGTAACATTTCTGATCCCAAGATGGCAAAGTTTAGAATTTTAATGGATTTAATCACAAAGGTTTTGAAGTTGAGGATCATCGGGATTACTGTCTGTTTTGTAGTTGATTCTTTCATCTTGCATTTCAGATATAGTAAGTGACACAGCTGGGGTGCTTGGAGCTGAAGCTACAAAGCACACACTCCCTTTGGCTATCTTTTTAAACATTTTATCTCAGCAAAATTGCTTCATGTAGGTTGTGTTCTTTTTTCCCTGTGTAATTTTCAAGCATCAAATGAAAATTCATTAGTTCTTGTTACATTACAATTTCAGGAAGATTCTATAACATTTGAATCTTTGAAGCCATTTTTCACTGTAAGCACACTAATGTTCTAATTTGAGTTCATTATGAAATCACTTAGCCCATTCCATTATCAAGCTACCAGACAAGTCGACTCCATCACTCTGATCCTATTGAAACCATTCAGTCATTATTTGACCATGATCTGTACTCTTACCATGTTTTAGTTTTTTTAATAGTCTGTTTTTTTTTTGTTTTTTTCAATCATAGGTGCAAGTGTAACTGTATTGGTAAGAAGTTTGCTTTGCAACCACATAGTTCCAGTTTTGCCTCAAATTTCTTTTTCCCCCAGCCCGTAGGTACATGTACTTGAGAAAAATATATTGAGTAATTCTTAAGTTTAGTGTTACACTGGATATCAATATATATAAAAGTGAGGTTGTGTGGTGTCTGTCTCCTATGATTTAGATTCCTAACTACTCCCACATTTTGCGGTGCAGTTTAACCAAAAGCGAGTGTCTTATAGTCATGATTCATATCGAGCCCTTCTGGGGTATTAGTGCGCGTCTACGATGAGTCTATGATTTAAAAAAAATTTACCATCATTTTTCCCATTTTTAATGCATTTTTGGCTTATATAAGGGAAGTAACTCTCTAAAAATGTATTATTAAATCTCAGAACGTAAAAAGCTACAGTAACATCCCCCTTTGTGGTTAGCCATATTGAGATGGCTATTTTACTTTACATCTCTAAAAATGCTTATATAGTTATTTCCCTTACAAACCCGAGCAACGGCGGGCGATACTGCTAGTATATATATATATAACTTGACATAAGAATAAACCTTTTCATATATAGATAGGTAGTTAGATAGATAAATCGATATGTTTGTATAAATATATAGATATAATTTATTTTTGATTTGTTCATCTTTCTTCTTCCTCTTTCAGGAAAATGTAAAAGATTTGAAATTCAAGGATTTCTTTAGAGGTCCCATGGAAACACTTAATCAAAAGAAAGTGAAGTTTGCTGATATTGATGACAATGATGACCAAAATGAGGAGTAAGTTTCTTGTCAGTTTTTTTTATCTTATAATTTGCACGTAAAAAGCACCCACTACACTCACGGAGTGGTTGGCGTTAGGAAAGGCATCCAGCCGTAGAAACATTGCCAGATCTGACTGGGCCCGACGAAGCCTTCCAGCTTCACAGACCCTAGTTGAACCGTCCAACCCATGCTAGCATGGAAAGTGGACGCTAAATGATGATGATGATGATGATGAATTTCTACACTCACGGAGTGGTTGGCATTAGGAAGGGCATCCAGCCGTAGAAACATTGCCAGATCAGACTGGGCCTGGTGCAGCCTTCTGGCTTTCCACACCCCAGTTGAATCGTCCAACCATGCTAGCATGGAAAGCGGATGCTAAACGATGATGATGAATTTGATACTTTGGGTGGGTGAGGTGTGATGTGATCAGAAATTCTCACTTAAATCTCACATATTTATGAAAGTATACATATACATGGATACATACATACACATGCTTAGATGCAGGCATAGTTGTATGTCTGCGTGCTGAAGAAGTCTGCTTCCCAACCACACGGCTGGAATAAATATATATTATCAACCACACATACTCAGTGTATGTGTTTTGCTTGATTGCCAGTACGCTGTGGTTCAGCACAGTGGGATGACTCCCTTAAAGTATTGGATGTTAAAACACCTGAAAGTTATTGACAGGTGAGACAACTGGCCCCTAATCCCATTCAGGAGTGATCAAAGATAAAAAAAAAAAAAGGTCATGGATGTATATGTGTATTTCAGGAGATCTTGCTCCTTCTTCAGCTCTACATCTAACCCATCAACCATCCACAAACCTATGGCTTAATTTGCTTGTCTGTGACTTTCAAGTGTTTTAACACCCCGGCTCTTTGAAGGGGTCGTTCCCACAGTGTACTGGCAAACAAGCAAAACACATGCATTGAATATGAGCGATCTGTTTGTTTACAACACTAGCGCATGAGTTCATTCCCACTGCATGACATCTTGGGTAAATGTTGTCTACTATAGCCCCAGGCCAGCTAAAATCTTGTGGGTAGATTTGGTATCATCATCATCATCATCATTTAATGTCTGTTTTCCATAATGGCATGGGTTGGACAGTTTGACAGGAGCTGGTCAGCTGAAGAGCCGCCTGGGCTCCAACTGTCTGTTTTGGCATGGTTTCTATGGTTGGATGCCCTTCCTAATGCCAAACACTTTGCAGAGTGTACTGGGTGCTTTTACACAGCATCAGTACAGGTGCTTCTATGTTGCATAAGCACACATGCACATGTATGCACACATACACTCACACATGCATTGGCAGAGTGGTGAAGAGTACTGGTTAGAATACTTTGCAGTATTTGTTCTGACTCTCTGTTCTGAGTTCAAATCCTGCAGAGGTCAACTTTGTTTTGGTGGGGGGGGGGTCAATAAATACCACACCAGTCTGTCAAGCAGCAGTGTTGATTCTTTCTTTCTCTTCGTCTTTTTCTCTTTCAGAATTGATTCCATTTTTTCTTTTTTTCTTTTGTTTCATTTCACAGTGAAAACAAGAGTGAAGAAGGAGAAGACATTTCAGAGATTGTTGGTGGCCAGGCGAATAAATCTACATTTGAACTACGGCAAGAGAGAGTGAGTATTTTATGTAGTGAATATGCCTGGGAGGCTGGTGGGTGTGTATGACTGGTAGATGAGTAATTATACTGCGTAACAAAATTTTTATCTTTTTTTTTTGTCTTTTGTCTTTGGTCAGTAATTGTTATTTCTGCTTTGCTTCTATCTAGAAACCAAAGGAAATTGTTTCTATTCCCTTCAGACTTTGCTTTTGTGACCCATACATCATTGTTTTGAACCTGACCTATTTTCCATTACATTTCAGATAGATTCAGCACTGAGTGGCTGAAGCAGAAATATCAGTATAGCAAATATTCTGCTCAATATCACAGATTTCCTCGTCAGTTGCTTGACCTTAACCACTTAAGGATGTCCCTTAGTGGCTGATGTTATGTGTATCTTTGATCTTGAGCAGGAGTAGTGTGGGGGAGCATCATAGCCATGTGTTGAGAGGGAATCTTTGGGGTTAGAATAAACGTAACCAAAGCAAGGTTTGAAGGAAATATTAGCTATTTGTGATACTCTCTAGGTGCAAGCAAATAGGAAATAACAGTTGCTACCCAAGAACAAAATGCATTTTACATGATCACAATAATGATGATAGTGATGATGATGGTAGTGGTGATCTTGCTAATAATAATCATCATTATCGTCATAATGACTTTTGTTCAATTTCATTTTGATATTTTTTCATTTTGTAGTTGAAGAACAAAATTGCTAAGCTTGAAAAAGCAAGTGTTTCTGAGAGTCCCTGGCAACTGAAAGGAGAAATTAACGCTACTGCCAGACCTGAAAATAGTCTTCTAGAAGAACATGTTCAGTTTGATTCCACCTTAAAGTTACGTAAGTATTTTGGGCTTGAGGAGAACTTTTTTCTTATTTTATTTTAATTGAATCATCATCATCGTTTAACGTCCGCTTTCCATGCTAGCATGGGTTGGACGATTTGACTGAGGACTGGCTAACCAGATGGCCACATCAGGCTCCAATCTTGATCTGGCAGAGTTTTTACAGCTGGATGCCCTTCCTAACACCAACCACTCCGAGAGTGTAGTGGGTGCTTTTACGTGCCACCGGCACGAGGGCCAGTCACGTGGTACTGGCAATCGCCACACTCAAATGGTGTTTTTTATGTGCCACCTGCACAGGAGCCAGTCCAGGAGCACTGGCAATGACCTCGCTCAAATGTTTTTTCTGTGAATATATATATATGATACACAGATTGGCTCTGTTGTAAGAGGATTGCTTCCCAACCACACAGTTCCAAGTTCAATCCCACTGCATGGTACCTTGGGCATTTGTCTTCTACTGTAGCTCTGGGTGAACCAAATCAGTGTGAGAAACTGAACTCAGCCCATCACATATATATAATGTGTCTGCATATGTTTGTGTCTCTTTGTCTTGACATTGTGTGGCAGTTGTAAATGATTGTCACTGTCATACAAGCAGTGTCGTTCCAATATTCTTCAACAACATTTCTGGCTTTAGGGAAATATTACTTCGATTGGAAACAGGTGAGGGTTGATGACAGGAAGGGCATTTGGCCATGCAAAATCTGACCCATTCAAACATGGAAAAATGGATGTTTATGATGATGATGTGTGTGCATGACTTAGTGGTTAGAGCAGTGCTTTTCAAACTCTTTGCTGGAGCGGAACCCCAAGGAAACATTCCACTGGCTCGAGGAACCCCTGTGCAATAATTTAATAGTCTTATGCACACATATCTGCACAGGAGAATTAAAAATTACTACCGATTTTAGCATTTTTGTAACTTCTTGCAGAACCCCTGGATTGTACTAGCGGAACCCTAAGGTTCTGCAGAACCCTGGTTGAAAACCACTGGGTTAGAGTATTCACTTCACAATCGTAAGGTTGTGAGTTCAATTTCCAGCAACACATTGTGTCCTTGAACAAGACACTTTATTTCCTGTTGCTCCAGTCCACTCAACTGGCAAAATGAGTAGTCATGCTGAATCGCCCTACGAACTAAGTTAAGGGTATACATGTCTTAAAGTACTCAGCAATAAATGTCTCACCTGAAAAAGTCTCAGAACTTCTGGAATGCACCTTGTGTGTGTGTACATGTATGTTTGTATATACACACACACATACACATGTATGTGTGTGTATATATATGTATATAAAATGTGCATATATAATCAGATACTACAACACTAAAAATCTCCTTAATATTTCAGCACCTGATATCACTGAAGAATCCACAAAGACCATTGAAGACCTCATTATTCAAAGAATCAAAGACCAAGTAAATTTGTTAATTAGTTTTCTTCCTATAATTGTCTCTGCTAATTATCTTAATCATATCCTGATCACATTTCTTAACAAAATACATTGCTTATGTTGCGTTTTGGTTAAAAGTGGGGAAAACGTCCAGTGAGTTATTATGTTTACCAAGCATGGTTGAAGAACTTGCTTCCTAACTGTGTGATCTTGGATTGAGTTCCACTGCATGACACCAAGGGCAAGTTTCTTCTACTATAGCCCATACCAACAAAATCCTTGGGAGTGGATTTGATAGACAGAAACTGAAAGCAGCCCTCTGTATGTGTATGTGAACTCTTGTCTAGACATAATGATGGTTGTAAATGAGCATCATTGTCATACAAGCGAGGTTGTTTGTTTCCTGTTTTCCATGAGAAACATATCTGGTAACAGGAACATAGTACCTTACTTGGAAACTGGTGAGCATCCAGCCATAAAAAAATCTGCTTCAATAAATTCTGTCTGACCCATGCAAGCATGGAAAGGTGGACGTCAAATGATGGTGGTTGCTGTTGACAATGTATTTGTCCCTCTGAATAAAAGGGTAGATTGTTTGACTCATGTATGAATTGTAATGAGATGTGGAGAGCACTGAATGCAGAGGATATCTCTTCCTTTCTTTTTTCTCTTTTTACTTGTTTCAGTCATTTTGACTGCGGCCATGCTGGAGCACCGCCTTTAATCAAGCAACTTGACCCCGGGACTTATTCTTTGTAAGCCCAGTACTTATTCTATCGGTCTCTTTTGCCAAACCGCTAAGTGATGGGGACATAAACACACCAGCATCGGTTGTCAAGCAATGCTAGGGGGACAAACACAGACACACAAACACACATACACATATATATATATACATATATACAGTGGGCTTCTTTCAGTTTCCGTCTACCAAATCCACTCACAAGGCTTTGGTTGGCCCAAGGCTATAGTAGAAGACACTTGCCCAAGGTGCCACACAGTGGGACTGAACCCGGAACCATGTGGTTGGTAAACAAGCTACTTACCACACAGCCACTCCTGCGCCTATGTGAAGGATGGAAAGAAATGAAGTAAGCATGATCTGCTGTGTGTGTGTGGAATGTTGATGTGTATGAATGACGAGATATAAGAGGTACTGAGAGAAAAACTGGGCATATAAGAAGAATCAATTGTAGTGTGCAAGGCCGGTGGCTATGGTGATATGGACATGTAATGTGCAGGAGACTAATGTGGAAAGATCCAAGGGAGGAGTAAAACTAAGGAAGACATGGCCAAAAGTGGTGAAGGATGATCTTAGGAAACTGAACTTCCACAAAACCGGTGACAAAAGATTGCAACAAGTGGTAGCTGTGTTGGAAAGAAAGACTCACACAAGCATGGGAAAAGGAACAGGATGGCAGCTGCTGCTGCTGCTGCTGGTGGTGGTGGTGGTGGTGGTGGTGGTGGCAGCTGCTGCTGCTGACAATGATGACAACGACTAAAGGCTTAGTGGCATTACTTCAAGTTCTTTTTACTCTACTCTTTTACTCTTTTACTTGTTTCAGTCATTTGACTGCGGCCATGCTGGAGCACCGCCTTTAGTCGAGCAAATCGACCCGGGACTTATTCTTTGTAAGCCCAGTACTTATTCTATCGGTCTCTTTTGCCGAACCGCTAAGTGACGGGGACGTAAACACACCAGCATCGGTTGTCAAGCAATGCTAGGGGGACAAACACAGACACACTTATATATATATACATATATACGACAGGCTTCTTTCAGTTTCCGTCTACCAAATCCACTCACAAGGCATTGGTCGGCCCGGGGCTATAGCAGAAGACACTTTCCCAAGATGCCACGCAGTGGGACTGAACCCAGAACCATGTGGTTGGTTAGCAAGCTACTTACCACACAGCCACTCCTGTTTACATTCTAAGTTCAAATTTTGCCAAGACTGACTTTGCATTTCCTGTCAGAGCGATCAGATAAAGTACCAGTCAGGTACAGGGATCAATGTAATGAACTTGCTCCCTCCTTCTCTAATTGCTGGGCTTTTGCCAAAATTTTAAACAATTATTATTATTGAGTGAAAGAGCAAGGCATACCATCAAAGTGACATTGGGGTACAAATACAAGGGCTAACATACCCTTCATGACTGCCTGTCTGATAAGGGTACACCAGGCACATGCATCACCATCATTATTATTATTTATGTTCTGAGTTCAAATTCTGTCAAGGTCGACTTTGTCTTTCTTCCTTTCGGGATCGATAAATTAAGTACCAATGAAGCACTGGGGTCGATGTAATCGACTAGCCCCTTCCCCAATAATTTCAGGCCTTGTGCTTTTAGTAGAAAGGATTATTATTGTTATTGTGATGGCAGAGGAGGGGAATAGTGGTGGTGATGACAATGATGGTAATGGTAGTGATGATGATGATGGCATGTTACCCTTTTATTTGCAGGCTTGGGATGATGTTGAACGAAAATCCAAAGTACCCGTGACACCATTTGAATACAAGAAAGCTGTTGTACTCGACCAGGAGAAGAGTAAATTGAGTCTTGGAGAAATCTATGAGAAAGAATTCCTTCAACAACAGCAGGTAAGATAATCTTAATCCTACAGAGCAGCAGAACAAACAGTTATAGTCACCATAGTTAAATGAATGTTGAACACAAAGACTAAAATGTCGTAGCCTTTTGGCATTCACGATTTCTCTGCCAACCGTAATGCTTATTTATTCACATTGTTTTTAATGTATCATGCAGCATTGTCTTTCAGCTTTGAGACTTTGATGCGATTATTTGACATTCTATTCTGTTCGTAGGAGGTGGTACCTCTGTTGGAGCAGCTATGCTAGGTAGATTGGTCCTGTGTTTGCATTTCTCAGGTGTCAGGGCTGATCTAAAAGCACTTCAGTGAGGCTTTGTGTGAATCTTTGAAGCAGTTTTTCTGCCCACCTTGGTGGTGGTGGTAATGACAATGCTGCGAGCTGGCAGAAACGTTAGCACGTCGGGCGAAATGCTTAGCGGTATTTCGTCTGTGTTATGTTGTGAGTTCAAATTCCGCCGAGGTCGACTTTGCCTTTCATCCTTTCGGGGTCGATAAATTAAGTAGCAGTTACGCACTGGGGTCGATGTAATCGACTTAATACCTATGTCTGTCCTTGTTTGTCTCCTCTGTGTTTAGCCCCTTGTGGGTAGTAAAGAAATAGGTAATGACAATGCTGAAGTTGATGATGATGATGTTGGTGATGTTCTGTTGTCTTTTTTTTTTTTCAGCCTGAAACAAATGACAAGGAGAAAGGAGAAGACCCATTACATGAAGAAATTGACAAAATGATGAATTCCCTTTTTCTGAAATTAGACGCCCTATCAAACTTCCACTTCACACCAAAGTTGGTAAGCTACAAAGAGAAATCTCTCTCTTTTATGTATCAATGAGTGTATGTGACTGCGTTAGAGAAAACAAATTTACAATCAGCACTTAGAATTAGATGCAGGTGTGACCATGTGGTAAGAGGTTTACTTCCCAATCACATGGTTCAAGGCTCAGTCCCACTGCATGGCACCTTGGGCCAACCAAAGCTTTATGAATGAAGTTAATATGTATCTGTGTATGTGTGCCTTTGTCTTTGTCCCCCACCACTACTCGACAACAGGTGTTGGTTTGTTTACATCCCTGTAACTTATTGCTTTGGTGAAAAAAAAAACCCAACTGAATGAGTACCAAGCTTAACAAAATAAGTACTGGGGTCGATTTGTTGGAAATAAATCCTTCAAGGTGGTGCCCCAGCATGGCCACAGTCCAGTGACTGAAACCAGTTCAAATATAAAAAAACATTGTTGAGGGCTTGGTGGTATGTCATTTGGTTTCATTAATTGTTAAAGTTGATGTAAAACAGTGAAGAAATAAAATGTAGGAGAGCCCTGGGTTCCCCCTTCTCCCACTCAACCCATCATATAGAACTCAAAAACAATAAGAGATACCTTTTGGTTAAGAAAAGAAAAGTTTTTTGAAAATTTATGTATTTTTCAAAGCCTTCCTAACCCACTTTGCCTTTCATCCTTTTGGGGTCGATAAATTAAGTACCAAATCCAATCACAAGGCTTTTGTTGGCCTGAGACTATAGTAGACTATAGGCGCAATGGCTCAGTGGTTAGGGCAGCGGACTCACGGTCGTAGGATCGCGGTTTCGAATACCAGACCGGGTGTTGTGAGTGTTTATTGAGCGAAAACACCTAAAGCTCCACGAGGCTCCGGCAGGGATGGTGGTGATCCCTGCTGTACTCTTTCACCACAACTTTCTCTCACTCTTACTTCCTGTTTCTGTTGTACCTGTATTTCAAAGGGCCGGCCTTGTCACTCTCTGTGTCACGCTGAATATCCCCGAGAACTACGTTAAGGGTACACGTGTCTGTGGAGTGCTCAGCCACTTACACGTTAATTTCACGAGCTGACTGTTCCGTTGATCGGATCAACCGGAACCCTCGTCGTCGTAACCGACGGAGTGCTTCCACATAGTAGAAGACATTTGCCAAGGGTGCCACACAGTGGGACTGAATCCAGAACCATGTGTTTGGGAAACAAGCTTCTTACTACACTGCCACGCCTGCGTCTATACACACACACACACACAGACTTGTAATTGCACTTCTGTACTATATTTATTGCAATTATATATTTAATTACTGTATGTATATTTTCCTCTTTAATTAAAATGTGTGTTAATTTCAGCCAATATCTGACGTGAAAATAGTGTCTAATCTACCATCCATCACCATGGAAGAAGTTGCTCCTGTATCAGTCAGTGAACTACAGCTGGCGGCGCCCAAAGAATTACTGGTAAGTCATTTATTTCATGTTTGCTTCGCTTCTGTTGACATCCATCCCTCATTCACATCACATAACTTTTCCCCGACTCATATTTACCATAAACCACCCCTTTCACCCCTGCCCCCATCTAACCATCACTCCCTCCTGCCACACACTCTGGCAGCCACTCTTCTTGATCTTCTGTTCATACCCTCTCTTCATCTTCTTATACCTTAAGGTACACTTTCACACATTATCTCCCCCCCCCCCCAATCATTGTTTCACCATGGTCAAGACAATGGAATTTACCATGCTACGCCAGACTTCACGGTCCATCATAGCATTACTGAGGTCCTGTTGCTGGATGCCTGTATCCCTGGAGATTACATCAGGGTAGGAGAGTGTGCGCCCTCTGGTATTGCGAGTAGATGGCTTCCAGAGGAGAAGAGTAGAAATTGCCTCATTTTCGGATCTACAACAATGTCCAGCAAACTGGACTCTCCTACCTTTCACAAGAGATGACACAGGTGGTAGTTTCCCATATATTTGCATTTTGGTTGGATGACGCTTCCACGAGAGATTTTGAGCTCTCATAAGGAGGCGAGTGTAGGTTCCATCCAACTGCCTCTCAAGCTTCTTTGATAACGTCCAGGTTTCTGAGCCATATAGTAGAATTGGTTCGACTGTGGCTTTGAAGATTTCAAGTTTGAAGTCTCTACTTGCCCGCCGCCCAATTACTCCCACTTAGCTTTATGTAATGTAAGGTTGCCATGTATCTTTACCACAACAAACCTGTTCCTGTCCTCTCTGTCATATTGGCCTAAGCAACTTTGTATAAAGCCACATTCCCTCTCTACTAAATTCCCACTCGTGTGTATTAGTCTTGTGAGTTTATTTCTTTTTTTTTTTCTCCTAGGAACCTCTCCAAACGACCCTGAAGGGAAAATCAGAGTTTTCCGCTGCTGACAAAAAACGTCAACGGAAAATGAAGAAAAATTTGTACAAATTGAAACAGAAAGAGAAAGAAAAGCAACAGAAAGCAACAGAAGGCTTGAATCCAACTTCAGAAAAGACTGCCAAAGCTATGGCATTGAGGAAACTGGAAAAACAGAGTAAAGGGAGCAAACGAATAACAATTCTGAAGGTTGGTATTGGTTTGTTTTCACAGGTTTTGGGACTTTGACCCTGTTGGGACAGGGCATTCAATCATAAAATCCCTGTATTTATTTTAGTCTCTTTTTTTTTATGGGTTTTTATTTATTGAATGTTGAAGTTTGACCCACCCCCCTTTTTTTTTTAGTATGATGGGACATAATTCATTATATTGCTAAATATATACCCCCCCCCCAAACACACTTATAAATATTGTGCTTGAGAAGACGTGTCAAGCTAAATGAACCCATGGTCATTGCCAGTGACATGTAAAAGATCTCAGTACACTCTGTTGAGTGGTTGGCATTTGGAAGGGCATCCAGCCATAGAACCAAGCAAAAGCAAATGGGTGGAGCCTGGTGCAGTGCTCCAGTCTACCAGTTCCAGTCAAACCATCCAACTCACGCCAACATGGAAAATGGATATTAAATGATGATGATGATATATATATATATATATATAGGTGCAAGAGTGGCTGTGTGGTAAGTAGCTTGCTTACCAACCACATGGTTCCGGGTTCAGTCCCACAGTGTGGCATCTTGGGCAAGTGTCTTCTACTATAGCCTCAGGCCGACCAAAACCTTGTGAGTGGATTTGGTGGACGGAAACTGAAAGATATATATATATATGTGTGTGTGTGTGTGTATGTTTGTGTGTCTGTGTTAGTCCCCCTAGCATTGCTTGACAACCGATGCTGGTGTGTTTACGTCGCCGTCACTTAGTGGTTCGGCAAAAGAGAGTGATAGAATAAGTCCCGGGGTCGATTTGTTCGACTAAAAGCAGTGCTCCAGCATGGCCGCAGTCAAATGACTGAAACAAGTAAAAGAGTAAAAAGATATATATATATATATAGCAAATGGAAGATGGAATATACAAGAATTAATTATTAAACACGACAATTGTTTCGACACATCTAGCATTGATTTATTAAGATAAAATGATCAAGTGATTGTTCTTGTTTTTAACCCCGAGTCAGCTCTGATTAAGCAAGGCCTATTATCAAAGGCCTTCCAGTTATGGCCTCCCTATCTTTTATTCAGACAGTGTGTCAAGAACTGTCACAAGGGGCTAGAGTACAGGGCTCAGAGTCATAAGGTGGTGGGTTTCACAGAATCAGTAGAGCACTATGTGAAATGCTTGGCACTCTCCTTACTCTTATTTTTATTTGTTTTTGATTTTTCTTTCAGATTTCTTCATCTCATCTTTCCTTTCTTTTCTCATTCTTTTTTTTTTACTTTTTCTCTTCTATACATTTCTTTGATTTTTTTTCTTTATCTTTTCTGTTTCTTTTCTTTCTTTTTTTTTCTTTTTATTCATATATTTTTACTCTTATATTCTTTGTCTCATTCTTTCTCCTTTTCTTTTTTCTCTTCTTTTAATATTCTTTATTCTTTCATTAATTCTAACATCTTATTTAAAAAAAATTTTTTCAGACCAAAGATAAGAAAAAGGTGAATTCTTCAGCTGCATTCTTCAGTCAACTCCAAAATGAAGTCAGGTCCAATGATATTTCATCTAGACATTCTGCCAAAAAGCAGAAAGTGAGCCACAAATCTGCAATATCGTTAAAGCTGTAAATTAAATTGGTTCTAAGTTCCAAATGTAAATAAAACAATGTTTTCAAAGTTTTTTGCTTTCTAATTCAAAAAAATTTTTGGGCAACTAATTCTTATGTTACCCCAATACATTCTTTTAACCCAAGGATTCTCAACCATTTTTTATCTATGAACCCCTTTGATTACTATCTTATTCTGGTGGACCTCCCTAGCCATTCAGTATTTAAAAATCTAGTTACAGAGAAAGTTCTTTCTAAATTCCTATTTTGTTTTTCACACATTCACTTGTGTAGGTTAAACTATGTAAAATGTTATAAAAAGAAACCTAGCTGTTTTGTGCAATACATACCAATACATAGATCTAAAGCAAAATTTTTCCAGGGGCCCTTAAAATGCTATTGCAGACCCCGGTTGAGAACTAGTGTTCTAACCCATGTTTGCATGGAAAAATTAACACAAATAGTTGAATACAATCCATCCCCTTCTCCATCATTCACTACATCTACCCCCTCATATATTTTTTTTCACTTCATTCATTCGACTGCAGCCGTGCTTGAGCCCTGCCTTGAGGAATTTTTAGTCAAATGAATTGGCCCCAGTACCTATTTTCTTTTCTAAGCCTGGTACTTATTCTGTTGGTCTCTTTCGCCAGACTACTAAGTCATGGGGACATAAACACACCAACACCAGTTGTCAAGTGGTGGTGAGGGACAAATACAGACACAAAGTCACACACACATATACAGTGGACGTGTGTGTCTGACTGCTTTCTTTCAGTTTCCGTCTACCAAATCCACTCACAAGGCTTTGGTCGGCCCAAGGCTATAGTATAAGACACTTGCACAAGTTGCCACACAGTGGGACTGAACCCGTGACCATGTGGTTGAGAAGTAAACTTCTTACCACACAGTCATACCTATGTCAATTTTTTTGACTAAAACCCTTCAAGGCATGCCCCACCATGGCCTGCAGTCCAGTGGCTGAAACAGGTACAGATAAAGCTAAAAAGTATGTGTGTGCGAAAGGCGGCGAGCTGGCAGAAACGTTAGCACACCAGGCGAAATGCTTAGCGATATTTCGTCTGCCGTTATGTTGGGAGTTCAAATTCCACTGAGGTCGACTTTGCCTTTCATCTTTTCAGGGTCGATAAATTAAGTACCAGCTGCGTACCTGGGTCGATGTAATTGACTTAATACCTATGTCTATCCTTGTTTGTCCCCCTCTATGTTTAGCCCCTTGTGGGTAGTAAAGAAATAGGTATTTCGTCTGCCGTTACGTTATGAGTTCAAATTCTGCAAAGGTCGACTTTGCCTTTCATCCTTTCGGGGTCGATAAATTAAGTACCAGCTATGCACTGGGGTCAATGTAATCAACTTAATACCTATGTCTGTCCTTGTTTGTCCCCTCTATGTTTAGCCCCTTGTGGGTAATAAAGAAATAGGTATATGTGTGCGACTTCAGATTTGGTTGCTATTTCTATGAGGTCCAGTGTAAAGCTCTATGTCTGGGTCATGTTCTTGCTATCTTTTACAATGGGTTACACAAACTGTTTTTCCTTTATTCCTGCTGCCTGCTCTTGAAAATATTTCGAAATGCAATTTTAAAATCTCGGTTGAACATTATAATAAGGTACGGATTAACAGAACTGTTCGTGAAAGCCAAGAACGTTGTCAATAAATCACCCAGATAAGGAATTGGTTTAGCATTATCCAGGCACCAGAAGTTGAATCCTATATACGGACCCCAACACAAAAAGAAAGTACCTGAAAAATAAAAACATGGAAAACACTTACAAAGAAATAAAAGACAACACAGTGTAACAGGACTTTTGTCCTTGGGTAGCAACTGTTGTTCCCTTTTTGCTTACCCCTAAAAAGTATGACAAATGGCTAATATTTCCTCCAAACTTTGCTTTCCTAAAACTTGTTTCCACTTGGACAGCTAGAAGTAAACTGAACTGTTGAGCTTATGATCCCTGTATTTATACTACCATTTATGTTACTAGAATGTTCTAGAAATTCTTGTAACTTTTAGAAAAATTCTAGAAAAACCTGCTTCAGCAACTCGGTGCTAAATCTCTGAAATGTAATGGAAAATTGGTAAGTTTCAAAACATTAATGTCCAGGTTGCAAAAGCAAAGTTTGAAGGGAATAATAGTTATTTCTTTTGATTTCTAAGTAGAAGCAAATTGGAAACAACACAAAAATTTTATTACACAGTCCAACTCATGCCAGCATGGACAACAGGCATTAAAAAAATATAAATAAATGTAATTCTATTGGTACTGGGGGATGGCTGTATGCTTAACCCTTTCGTTACTGTATTTATTTTGAGATGCTCTGTGTTTCTTTCAGTTACTTTAAATATAACAAAGAATTTAGTAAAATAACTTAGTTATCATTCAGCTTGTATTAGGAACATAAATTGTGACTAAGGTTTGGTGGAAGATTTTAATTGAAACCTTAAGAAAACAAGACATTTGTACTACAGAGCCAGAGCCGGTTTCAGCCGGGTTGGTAACAAAAGGGTTAAACCTTTAGGATTTAAACTGGCCAAGTCCAACCCAAAATATTCTCCTTGTTTTATGTTAAAACTGGCCACATTCTAGCATTTCACACCTACCTGACAACATCATTCAAAACACAAACACATCATTGAACTCTCAAAGCTACAAGATAACGCAGGATTAATTCAAATCAATGGGTAAGTATGTGCTGCATTTGACAGAGTAATATGAATGCTAAAGGGTTTAGAAGTTTGCTTACCAACCATGTGGTCTTGGTTTCAGTCCCACTGTGCAGCACCTCAGGCATTTGTCTTTTGCTATAAACCGAGGCTGACCAAAGCCATGTAAGTGGATTTGATAGATGGAAACTGAAAGAAGCTGTTGTATGTGTATACTCTTTACTCTTTACTCTTTTACTTGTTTCAGTCATTTGACTGCGGCCATGCTGGAGCACCACCTTTAGTCGAGTAAATCGACCCCGGGATTTATTCTTTGTAAGCCCAGTACTTATGCTATCAGTCTCTTATGCCGAACCGCTAAGTGACGGGGACGTAAACGCACCAGCATCGGTTGTCAAGCGATGTTGGGAGGACAAACACAGACACACAAACATATACACACATATATATATACATATATACGACAGGCTTCTTTCAGTTTCCGTCTACCAAATCCACTCACAAGGCATTGGTCGGCCCGGGGCTATAGCAGAAGACACTTGCCCAAGATGCCACGCAGTGGGACTGAACCCGGAACCATGTGGTTGGTTAGCAAGCTACTTACCACACAGCCACTCCTGCACCTCTTATGGCTTCTGCGCCTGTATGGGCTTCTTTCAGATTTTGTCTACCAAATCCACTCACTTGGTTGGTCCAAGACACTTGCCTAAGGTGTCATGCAGTGAGACTGAACCCAGAACTATGTGGTTAGGAAGTAAACTTCTTACCACATGGATAACTACATGTTGTTAACCCTTTTACAGTGAAAATCAGATATAGCCACCAAAATTTCATTACCCTTCACTGTAAGGGTAAAAACTCCCTTTGGTCATAAATGATTGTGGGATTGCACCAAGAAAGTTTCCCTCCAAAGCACAAGTCTGGGCAAGATTGTTTATGGAAGACCAGCAGTTGCCCATGCATACCCCCCACCACCACTACTCTCCATGCCACTGATGTTATCCAATGGAAAGGCAAAGGTCGATGCAGCTTGGCACCAGTGACATCACGACTCATTTCTTCTGATGAGAGAAATGGAGCAACATGAATTGAAGGGTCTTGCTCAAGAACACAACACACAACCCAGTCCAAGAATCGAACTCACTACCTCATGATTGTGAGTCTGATGCTTTAATTACTGAGCCATGTGCCTTCATTGGGGCAACATGACTTGCAGAAAAATTTTTGGTTGATATTTAATATCATTCCTGGAATATCCATGAAATTTAATTCCACAGTTAAAGGGTTAATAATTATACATTTTACCCTGCAGCCTTTTGAAATTTTCAACATAGGCGCAGGAGTGGCTGTGTGGTAAGTAGCTTGCTAACCAACCACATGGTTCCGGGTTCAGTCCCGCTGCTTGGCATCTTGGGCAAGTGTCTTTTGCTATAGCCCCAGGCCGACCAATGCCTTGTGAGTGGATTTGGTAGACGGAAACTGAAAGAAGCCTGTCGTATATATGTATATATATATATATATATATATGCATGTGTGTGTATATGTTTTGTGTGTCTGTCTTTGTCCCCCTAGCATTGCTTGACAACCGATGCTGGTGTGTTTACGTCCCTGTCACTTAGCGGTTTGGCAAAAGAGACCGATAGAATAAGTACTGGGCTTACAAAGAATAAGTCCTGGGGTCGATTTGCTCGACTAAAAGGCGATGCTCCAGCATGGCCGCAGTCAAATGACTGAAACAAGTAAAAAGAAAAGAAGAAAGAAAGAAAGGTGCAGGCATGGCTGTGTGGTAAGAAGCTTGCTTCCCAGCCACATGGTTCTGTGTTCAGTCCCGCTGCATGGCACTTTGGGCAAGTGTCTTCTACTATAGCCTTGGGCTGACCAAACCCTTGTGAGCAGATGTGGTAGACGGAAACTGAAAGAAGCCTGTCACGTATGTGTGTGTGTGTGCTTGTCCCCCACCACTGCTTGACAACTAGTGTTGGTTTGTTTACCCCTCCATAACTTAGGAGTTCAGCAAAAAGAGACCGACTGAATAAGTACCAGGCTTAAAATAAAGTGTTGAGGTCGATTCATTCAATGCAGTACCCCAGTATGGCCACAGACTAATGACTTGAACAGGTAAAAAATAAAAGATAGTTGCTGGCCCTCTGGGTTGTACTTTGGTCTGAAGATCGAGTTAATTTAATGGAGATCACTTCAGCCTAAACATTCCAAATTAAGCTTTTCTTTTTTAATGTTATGGTGTTGTCAGGGGGTCAGGGTGGTGGGTTGGAAGAACTGGTAGAGTGCCAAATGAAATGTTTAGTTTCTGAGTTTAAAACTTGTTGGGATGTGGGAGGGCAGTCTAACCAGATATCATCTTGGTTTCCAAGACGACAGGACAGCTAACCCTATTGCAGTTAACAATAACCTGAGAGGAGTTTTTCAAGAGAAGAAGGGAACCAAACACTAGAAGTTAATGGGGGACCACTACAAGAGGTGTTTGCTAGTAGAGGTTGGCAATTAACAGTTTGCAAGTTGTAGTCTGAGTAAGGGATATGGAACTCTGAGCATTACAGGAATAAGCAGAAGAATTCTAAACCATTTTACCCATGGATCCATTTGATTCCTATTTTACTCAAATGGACCCATTTGATTCCACAACCCAGTGTTATCAATGTACATGTCTCCGAGGTATTCCATGAACTGGTCAGCCAAGTGGCGTCCTGTTTGCCCGGTGTATAGAGAAGGGCAGAGAATGCAGGAGATGACATTGGTAGAAGTGCAGGTGAAGGAGTTGGTGACATGATAGGGTCGATGATGGGTGCCGGTGAGGAGGGTGGTGTTGGAAAGGTAAGGGCAAGTGTGGGAGCAGGGAAATGAGCCAGGTTGGGAGGTTGGGTTAGGGAAGAAGCTGTGGACCAAGAGGTCTTGTAGGTTGTGGGCTCATTTGAAGGAGGAGAGGGGTCGGTTAGGGAAGATGTGTGAAGTGGAGGGGTCAGACTGGAGTTACCGGAAGGCTCCAAGAATGGTGTGTTGGAGAGATAGGGTGGTGGGGTGGTAGATGAGGGGAAACAGGAGATGGGAGACAGAAGGATGAGTGCAGGGGTAGAGAGCAGGTGCACAGTCCACGGAACGTGCTCTGGCAAGGGTGGTGAGGACCTAGGGGTCAGCATCAACACCATCATCAACAACAATTACAACATCAAAACAGCAACAACAAACCACCACAACAGCAACAATTGATCTGCATAAATCTTCTCTAACTAAAACATCTGCGGATGATTTACAAGTAAATCTATTGATTTATCATTAATTGAACAAGCTATTGTCAAACACACAAAATTCTTTACATGGCCATCACCTGTGACTAAGCTCACCTACTATGACATAAATTTTCCATTTAAGATAATTTTCCGTTTAAGATAATGTCATGTTAAATTATGTTCTAAATAATTCTTCTTAATTTTGGCATGAGGCCAACAGTTTTAAGGGGAAGGGCTAATCGTTTACACTGACTTCAGTGCTGAACTGGTATGTTATTTTATTGACCTTGAAAGAATGAAAAGCAAAGTAAGCCTTAGTGAGATTTGAACTCAGAACATGAAGAATCAGAAAAATGCCACTAAGTATTATTTTCTGACACTTTAATGCTTCTGCCAGCTTGCCATCATAGTTCTAAGTAATGAAAATAACAATGGTTCCTAATTTAGGCCCAAGGCCAACAATTTTGAGAGTAGAGATTAGTCCATGTGTATATGTATGTATACATGCACAAACACGCACACACACCACACACACACACACACACACACACACACACACACACATGCATGCACAGAGGCATACAAACTCACATATAACATTATACAGATTTAAAAGGTAAAGGCAAAGACTCCCTTCGGTCATTAGTAGCCATGGAATTGCACCCTGAAAGCTCCCCTCTAAGCTACAAGTCTGGACAAGGTGGTTTATGGATGATCAACAGTTGCTCACGCATACAAACCACCTTTTTTCCACACCACTGATATTATCCAAGAGAAAGGCAAACGCTGATACAACTTGGCGCCAAGGGCATCACGACTCATTTCTGCAGCTGACTAAACTAGAGCTATGAGAAATGAAGTGTCTAGCTCAAGACCACTATGCACAGCCTGGTCTAGGAATTGAACTCACTACCCCAGGATTATGAGCTTAATGCTCTAACCACTGAGCCATGCTCTTTCACACATACTCTTTACTCTTTTACTTGTTTCAGTCATATGACTGCGGCCATGCTGGAGTACCGCCTTTAATCGAGCAACTCGACCCCGGGACTTATTCTTTGTAAGCCCAGTACTAATTCTATCGGTCTCTTTTGCCGAACCGCTAAGTGACGGGGACATAAACACACCAGCATCGGTTGTCAAGCAATGCTAGGAGGACAAACACAGACACACAAACATACACGCACACACACACACGTATATATATATACATATACACAACAGGCTTCTTTCAGTTTCTGTCTACCAAATCCACTCACAAGGCTTTGGTCGGCCCGAGGCTATACTAGAAGACACTTGCCCAAGGTGCCATGCAGTGGGACTGAACCCGGAACCATGTAGTTGGTAAGCAAGCTACTTACCACACAGCCACTCCTGCGCCTATGCAGATATATACAAACATACATACACAAAGGTTGTGCTAATCATTGGTTTTTGTCCTGATTTTATTTGTTTTTTTAAAATAGAAATTTTAAAAAGTGAATGGACTTTTTTTATGTTAACACATTTATCTTAAGCTTTATATTTTATTCAATAGCTTTGAGACAAGAGAACATGAATAGTAAATACAGCACAGCTGGATATATTTGTATGTAGACAACAACAAAATTTAACGTCAGTGAACATCTATTTGCATTTTAAAATCAATGTGAGAAAACTACCTAAGGTGAAAACGATTGTGATTTTGTTTGTTCCGTGACTAAATCAGCAATAAGTCATTCCTATAAATACACACAAAACTTAACAATGTAGTCATTCTCAATGCACCATCTGTAGTCAAAATTCAAAAACAGATTGGAGGTATTAATCAGGAAAGGTATAGGCATGGCTATGGGGCTGGGAATGGTTCAATCTCACAGCATGGCACATTGGACAAATATCTTCTGCTATAGCTCTAAGCTGACCAACGCATTGTAGATGAATTTGGTAGACATAAACTGTGTAGAAGCTCATTGTATGTATGTATGTTGGTAGGTATGTATGTATGTATGTATATGTATGTATGTATGTATGTATATGTATGTTTGTATGTATGTAGGTAGGTATGTATGTATGTATATGTATGTATATGTATGTATGTATCTAGGTATGTATGTATGTATGTATGTATGTATATCATCATCATCATCATCATCATCATCATTTAACATTCACTTTCCATGCTGACATGGGTTAGATGGTTTAACTGGTGCTGATGAGCCAGAGAGCTGCACCAGGTTCCAGTCTGATTTGGCAGTGTTTCTATGGCTGGATGCCCTTCCTAATGCCAACCACTCCAGGGAGTGTAATGGGTGATTTTACATACCACCAGCATGGGTGCCATTCACATGGCACCCACAGTGATCACAAGGATTCATGGGGGCCCTTTATATGGTACTGGCAACCACCATGACTACAATACATGGGTGTCATTTACATGGCACTGTCAATGACCACAACTATGACTATGATTCATCTACAAGGCACCAGTGACTGCCCAACTCCAATTTCACAGACGCCGTTTTCATGGCACCAGCAATGGCCACGACTACTTTGTCACAAGTGCCATCTATATGATGCCGCCACAGCTACAACTGATCAGGCCAGCTACAATTGCACTTGGCCAGGTCAGTTTTTTCATTCACAGATTATCACCAGAGGTCTTGGTCACACGGCCTGATGAGTCTTCTCATACACAGCATATCGCCAGAGGTCTCAGTCACTTGTTATCATCACATCCATGAAGCCCATATATTGTTTTCTTATATATATATAAATAATATATATGTATAAAAAATATATATAAAAATACAAAATGGAACAAGAACGCAAAACATTCAAATAGACGACACAAAAAACGGACGGGTCATTCGAAGCCTCTAATCTTCAGTCAAGAACCAGATCATCCTCGCAATTTCGGCTGATTAATCTTGAGATCGCTCCAATCCGGCCAGCCCCAAGGAAAAACTAAGCTACAAGCATTAGATTTCTTGGAAAAAGGAATGTATACGAAACAAGGACAGAAAAACGGACGATGCCACACGAATATAAATACAAAAAACAACAATAATAATAACAGGACAAAAGCAACAGGTGTCTTTCGACTTTAGACAGTTCAACTTTGGAAAAAAATGCTTTTACGGCAGACGAAGAAATCAATGTTGTGGCATATAATAAAAATAATAAATGCACCCTTTTAAAGCCTAGCCAGGCTCATGGGCCCGGTTTCTATGGCGTATGTGTTCCCCAGCTGGACAGGATGCCAGTCTATGGCAGCATTACTCATTTTTGCCAGCTGAGTGGACTGGAGTAACATGAAATGAAGTGTTTTGCTCAAGAACACAACGCATCGTCCGGTCCAGGAATTGAAACCACAATCTTATGATCATGATGCTGACACTCTAACCACTAAGCCACGCACCTCCACACACACACAGACAGGGTGCTATGGGTAAATTGTTGCCAATTTATATTTTTAATTTTGTGCATGCACATTGTTTGATTTTGATTTTGTCGACTACACAGTATAGTAGGGTCAGTTGGACACCGTCTGTGAGAAAAATAGCACTATGATGCAACTCACTCTGCCAGAAATTTGGAAACAACATGCTGTACTGCATAGCACTTGTGGTGGTGGTGGTGGTGGTGGTGGTGGCGGCGGCGGCGGCGGCGGTGGCGGCGGCAGTGGTAGTGGTGGTGGTGGTGCTGTGGTGGTTGTGGTGGTGGTGATTGTGGTGGTGGTGGTGGTGGTGCTGATGATGAGGATGATAAGGAGGATATACGGAAGAAATGCCTTTTTTAATTACTCACCAATGATAATTGAAACGATTTTCAAGGATTTCAAACTGCGAGACACGAAGTGCTTGCTGTCGTTGTTCCCAAAAGAAACGGTTCCATTCTGGGATGTTCCAATGGTTTCATTAGTTCCCGTCATCATCCTAGAATTGAAATGGTTCTCAACACATCCAATCTGATTTGCTTGTTTCCGAGCAACCTTTAGAATTTGCATGTAAGAATAGATCATCACTGTTACCGGCAATATTATCATGAAGGACCAAAGCAATATGACGTGTCGCTGCTGACCTTCCAAAAGCACACTGCATATCGGTATGGACTGAGGACGGAATGTGTACCTACCCCAACCAAACAGTGGTATACTGGCCAATAGGAAGCTTGTTAGCCACAAAACAGCGACAACAGATGCCACCCGCTCAGTGGTCACTACAGATTGGTAACGAAGTGGTAAACAGATGCAGAAGTAGCGATCAAGTGAAATAACCGACAATGTCAGAGTGGAACTTGCCATGAGCAGGATCGTGGCAAACGCCGTACTCTGACACAGGATGTCCGATAGCAGCCACGACTGCCAGCTGATTGACATAGCCATGAACGGCAGCACTACGATTCCGACCATCAAGTCTGTAAATGCCAGATTGACATTGAAGAAATTTGCTGGTGTCGTCCACCAGCGTGGACTAGTGGTAACTATTATGTAAAACAACAAACAGTTACCAACTACACAGAGAACAATAAGAATTACTATGATACTGACTTCCACAATGCGAAGCACAAGAGATTCATGGAATACAGTCTTCGTTAAAAGATCTGAAAAGTTATTTGACATGTTCATCGTCAGATCTTTATCTGTTTTTGCTTGTTCATTTACTTTTTGCCAATTTTATCCTTAATCTTTGTTACAATCATTGGCTTAAAGCCCTAGCTGGAGCATCTTTTTTTTATTTCCTGATTCACTTTCATTTAATATTAGTGAATTACTGCTACATTTTAAAGCTATTTCTGTTATTATTGTGGTGGTGATGGTGTTGTTGTTGTTGTTGTTGTGGGTGGTGGTTGTTGTTGTTGTTGTTGTTGTGGGTGGTGGTGGTGGTGTTGGTGGTGGTGGTTGTTGTTGTTGATGTTGTTGTTGTGGGTGGTGGTGGTGGTGGTGGTGGTGGTGGTGGTGGTGGTTGTGTTGTTGATGTTGTGGGTGGTGGTGGTGGTGGTGGTGGTTGTTGTTGTTGATGTTGTTGCTGCTGCTGCTGCTGTTATTGTTAACATCAAGTCAGTCTCCAGCCAAAAGAGCAATGATAGAAAGATGTTTCTCCCATATTCATCCAGCATTTGGTTTTTCCAGATACACTGTGTATTCCAATACTACATCATTGCAAAGCATTATTGTCTTAAAATGCAATTTGAAGGTAATCTGGCAGAAACGTTAGCACGCCGGGTGAAATGCGTAGCCGTATTTCGTCTGTTGTTACGTTCCGAGTTCAAATTTCGCCGAGGTCGACTTTGCCTTTCATCCTTTCGGGGTCGATAAATTAAGTACCAGTTACACACTGGGGTCGATGTAATCAACTTAATCTCTTTGTCTGTCCTTGTTTGTCCCCTCTGTGTTTAGCCCCTTGTGGGTAGTAAAGAAATAGGTATTTCGTCTGCTGCTACGTTCCCAGTTCAAATTCCGCCGAGGTCGACTTTGCCTTTCATCCTTTCGGGGTCGATAAATTAAGTACCAGTTACGCACTGGGGTCGATGTAATCAACTTAATCTCTTTGTCTGTCCTTGTTTGTCCCCTCTGTGGGTAGTAAAGAAATATATTTCCAGCAGGTTGAGTGACCATATATATAAAATCTGCTCCACTAGCTTGTATTGAATTTGTAGTAGTGGGGGTAGTGGTGGTGGTGGTTGTGGTGGTGGTGGTGGTGGTTGTAGTGGTGGTGGTTGTTGTTGTTATTGTTGTTTAGCACTCACTAAAGGTTAGATCAAATCCAACAAACTTACGATACCATCAAAGATGCTTTAGCTCTGCCAATTCTGATTTATATGTTACAATCAAACATAATCCAAGTAATTCAAGGCCAGTCCAGATGATTTAGCCATATAACACAGCCCCTTTTTTTTTATTTTGTGAAGATGATAATGAGTGATTTGAATAAGATAGGTATGTTTAGTAAACTCAAAGGTTTAAGGTTTCAGGTTCCAATCCGCGTGAAGAACATTTAGCTTGTTGGCTGCTTTAAAACTAGTTTTGCAATCATTTATTCATCATTGCAGACCATGAAATGATGAAATGTAAAGCAAAATTTCTATACAGATATATATATATATATATATATATATATATATATATATATATATATATATATATATATATATGTCTATGTATATATATGTATGTATATATATATGTATATATATATATATATATATATATATATATATATACATACCCCATTCACACGGGCACACACATACATGCACACATTTATCTATTCATGTATATAAATATATATATATGCATACATATATATATGTGTGCATGTTTGTGTATGTATGTAGACAGATAGATCGATTGTTATAGCTATAATCATACATATGCATACACACACACACACACACATATATATATATATACATACATTCATACACACATACATACATACATATGTATACATACACACATGCATATATATGAATACGTATACACATATAAATACATACATTTATACAAATGCACACACACACACACACATACACAAATTATGCATGTATGTATATGTATATGCAGTTTCTATTGTTTCTTATATTAGCAGCTGAAGCTTCTTCAGTTCTATTGCTGGGTTTCAAGTTCCTGAGTTTTTTGTCTCTTCCCCACCTATTGTTTGTACACACAAACGTTCCCCCAGTCTAATCCATATATTTAAGAAAGAGAGAGAGAGAGAGAGAGAGAGAGAGAGAAATAGAAAGATAGAAAGAAAGAGAGAGATAGAAATAGAAAGATAGAAAGAAAGAGAGAGAGAGAGAGAAATAGAAAGATAGAAAGGGAGAGAGAGAGAGAGAAATAGAAAGAGAGAAGAGAATGAGAGAGACACATTCACAGAGACAGAAATACAGAGAGAGTCAATTAGCATGTGAGAAAAAGATAGACAAACATGAGCAAAGCAGAGACAAAGAGAGAGAGAGAGAGAGAGAGAGAGAGAGGAGAGAGAGAGAGAGAGAGACATATTACCTTACAGAATAATTACTCAAGGCCACCAAAAGACCCCCCAAAAAAACAACATTAAAACTACAAACAAAAGATCCAAAAGGCTTATAAAATGAAAGAGAAAAGCTGAAAAAATTAAGCAAAAAAATGTGTCAGACAGACAATGTCCTTAAGAATTAAAGTAAATAAGTTGATAGCGTGACAATTTATCAAGGAGATAAATTAATATATTCTAGGCTGTCTTTAGAAATTGATCAAAAGAACAAATTACATGGTTAGGTATTAACATCACTGTGTAGTGTGCAAATGTATGGTGTACTCTGTGCTATGTACTTCAAACTGGATTTACGTATGGATCAATATAAGCCATGTGTTGTGGCCCAGGGGATCATTTAACTCTGAGAAACCTAAAGCTTGGAGTTAGAAATTACAAAAAAACATATTTACAACAATCAAATAAACAATTTGTAATTTTTTTTTACTTTCTTTCTTGCTATCTTTTTTTTTTTCTTTTTTACTTATTTCAGTCAATAGACTGTGGCCATGCTGGGACACTTTGCTTGAAGAATTTTTAGTTGAATGAATCAATCCCAGTAGTGTTTATTCTGTCGGTCTCTTTCTCCAAACCACCAAGTTATGGGGACATAAACACACCAACACTGGTTGTCAAGTGGTGAGGAGGAAGACAAACACAGACACAAAGGCACACACATACTTATATGCAAATATATACATACATACACACATACCCCACCACACACATACATATATATATATACATACACACACACACACACACACACATATATATATGTGTATATATATGCCGGTGGCACGTAAAAAGCACCCACTACACTCACGGAGTGGTTGGCATTAGGAAGGGCATCCAGCCATAGAAACATTGCCAGATCAGACTGGGCCTGGTGCAGCCTTCTGGCTTTCCAGACCCCAGTTGAACCGTCCAACCCATGCTAGCATGGAAAGCGGACGCTAAATGATGATAATGATGATGATGATGATGATGATGATTGTAACATAGTTACTCATCGTCAGTTATTGTAGGATCAACACTATTTATGACAATACTTGCTTGAACTATAACTGTGTAGTAACAATATAATATATAATGAAGCAGAGTAACAACAACATAACAATCCAACAAACTCTCCACAAAATATACATGAACCAACAAATGATATTCTGACAAGCCACCAAAATGCCACCTTACGACTTCCTGCGATTAACGCCTACTCTGACTCCTATCTCACTCAGACCGCTACTATTTATAGTCGTTCGGTCAGTCTATTCTTGCAAGGGGTGTTGTGACTCTTGCCACAACAATGTATATATATATATATATATATATATATATACACAGGGTTTGGACAAAATAATGGAAACACCTTAAAATTTCAAACAAATTTATTGTAATATGGGGTAGGACCGCCTTTGGCAGTAATTATAGTTTGAATTCCATGAGGTATGGCGTCATACAAAGTTTGAATTGTTTCCAAAGGAATTTTTTATCATTCTTTAGCTAAAACAGTCTCCAGTTCTTGTAGTGGTGATGGTGGAGGATATTGACTCCATACTTGTTTTCTAAAATGCACAATAAATGTTCAATAATATTGATATCTGGGGACTGTGGTGGCCAGATAAGTTGTTCAACTTCACTAGAATGTTCTTCGTGCCATTCAGTAACAACTTTAGCTGTGTGAATTGGTGCATTATCATCCTGAAAGATTGCGTTTCCCTCTGGAAACAGTTCCACAACCATAGGATAAATTTGATCAGATAAAGTGCTTAAAAAGATTTGACTATTAATTCTGCCATGAAGGGAAACCATTGGACTGGTGGATTTCCAAGATATAGCCCCATCCCCACCCCACCGATCATCACAGATCCTCCTCCACACGTATACTCAGCCAGTGGTTGGAAATAAGGTAAAGGAGGACTCTTCCAAGAAAATAACATTATTCCATTGCTCCAAGGACCAATTCTGTAGGTTAGGTTTTTATTCCACTCTAAACGCTTTGCAACATTTGTTTTTGAAAGTAGTGGTTTTCTGATTGCAGCCCTCCCATGAAATCCAGCTTTGTGCAACTTCCGGTGAACAATTTTTGTGGAAACTGGGTTCTTAAATTGGTCATTAAGCTCTGCAGTAATTTTGGGAGCTGTACTTTTGTGATCCTTTCTAACAATTTGCATAAGAGTTCGACAGTCCCTATCTGAAAGTTTTGGTTTACAACTTCCTCCCAATGTTCAACAAGAATTTCAATACCTCGTTGGTAGAAATCACCCGATTTCGACTCGAAAAATTGATCCAACCAAGCTCTCAATTCTGCATCAGTATTGAACGAAACTCTGCGCATAGCATTTGAAAGAGATTGAAAGAGGTGGAAATCCATTGGTGTCAAATCAGGAGAGTACGGCGGTTGTGGCAGCACTTTCCAGTCATGCATTTGAATGGCTTCTTTGGTCGTATTGGTGATATGAGGGCAGGCATTGTCGTGCAGCAGAAGAACTCCATGCTGCCAATTAGGTCTTTCCTCTTGAATAGCGGTGTTGAGTTGCACCTTCTGTCGAACATAGAGTTCTGCATTGACCATTTGGTTCTGTTCAAGCAATTGAACTCTAGAATTCTGAGGCTGAAGGCCCAAGCACCAATATGTAACCAGAACAAGATTAGTTTTCCACCTAGTCATAAGTTTCATAAACTACAAAATATAAATATGTAGCTACATATTAGAAAAGAGGTAATGAAAATTGATTTGTGGAACGATAAGTTAATAATCGCCATCACTAACATTCATGAAGTTGAGAAACGCTTGAAAATTCAAAAACAATCATCGAATTATTTTTATCTCCAACAAAAAATGCATCTTACCAAGGACAGTACCTTTTTAACACTGAAGAAGGGACTTGTATGTCCTGAAATATTGGATACATATAAGACCAAAGATTACCAGGTAACTTACTTTTAGTTTACATAATAATAATAATAATGAAATTATTGTATACAGTGCTCAGGTGCACCTCAACTTGTCAGAAAGTGCATATAAAGTACATGCAATAATGTACAAATGTGTGGAAAGCGAACAATGTATGAGTCAGATACATGCTTGTGTATGTATGGAGGGGAGAAAATCAGATGTAGTGTTGGCGAATCTGAAAGCATGGAAATTTTGAAGGATGCAGTGCTCCGACAGCTAACAACTGATGCCGGCAGTTTGTTCCATGCTTCAGCAACTCTTAGCGTGAAAAAATGTTTCCTGAAGTCATGGGTGATGTGCTGTTTTCTGACTTTGTAAATATGTCCACGGGTGTTAGACGGGTGGAGTTACCTCATCTTAAAATCTATTTGCATTGTTTGGCCTTTTAAATCTTTCAACATTATATATATATATATATATATATATATATATATACATGTGTGTGTGTGTGTGTGTGTGTATGTATATATATATATATAGATATATATGTATGCATATGCCCATGCACACATACACAACCACACATATACACAAATATTAAATGCAGGAACGTGTGAAGCTAAAAGAAGGCATTTGACTACTTGAACGTGTTTATCTTTCCTGTCTGACAGTCAGTAAGTAATTTCCTCGACAGCCTTCCAGCCTATTTACTTGTCTATCTGTCACAATGCTTGTCCACTTGTCTGCGTGCGAATTACTTGCATGTTAGATTGTTGCATGTGTACATGTGTACCTGTGTGCATGCTTCTGAATTTATCGCTAACACTTTACACATTTTTACGTGTGCAAGCTTTGTCAATCTCCCTTTGTTGTTCTCTCTTTCACTGTCTTTTGTGTGCTCGTGTGTGTGCGTATGTGTACATATGTATATATGCATATAGGTATGCATATGTGTGTGTATGTGTACGTGTGTGTGTGTGCGTATGTGTACATATGTATATATGCATATAGGTATGCATATGTGTGTGTATGTATGTATGTATATATATATGTATATATATATATACATATACATACATATACATATATATATGTGTATATGTATATATATATATATATATATATATATATATATATATATATACATATACATACATATACATATATATATATATGTGTATATATATATATATATATAATATATATATACATATATATATATATATATATATATATATAATATATATATATATATATATATATATATATGTATATATGTTGTATGTATTTATGCAAGCATGTTTGACCATGACATGTATTATACATACATTTCAATTGTTATATATCAATTACCTATAGAGCCAGTTGTTCTTTATATTTGTATGGCGCCTTCATGTCTCCAGCACTTCTATTTAGTCACGAGAAAATCTCCAAGAGAGAAGAAAAAGAAAAAGATGATCCCAGGTGTTGCCGTATGAGGGTGGGTTAGGAATGTTAGCATTACACTTCATGAAAGATCTTGTAAGGGCCCCCCAAAAAAAAGCAAAAAAAAAGAGAGAGAAACAAAAACAAGCAAAAATGATTGATTGATGGGATGGGGGAGGGGTGCTGGTGTGGTGTGCAGTGGATTGGAGGAGGAATGTCATTCAGTTTGTCACCTGAATGGTTTCCCAGACCAGGGTAATTCCTCCTGCAATCATGCAGTTACCTGAACAGCAAAAAAAAAATGGGCCAGACCTTTTCCTTGCACTCTTGTGATAAGGAGACACACTGTTGCTCCATGTCCATGTTGGCACATTCGGGTGGTCGAGTCGGTGCCTGTCAGACAGTTGAAAGCATCTGAGCAGGTCTCTGAGGCATTTGCACCCCTGTCTATTCCTATCTCTGCCCACGTAGTCTAGATGCGTGTCCAAAGTAGCATTCCAATCCCCCACTAAAAGTAAAGGATGAGACGTTCCTAAGAATACTTCTAGACATCGAAAGATATCTGGCCGACCTGTTAAAGGCGGTGCATAGACTGATATGAGTCGAAAAGCACACCCATTGCTGCTGTTGACATCCAGGATGACCAGTCTACCCTCCAGGTCTATGAATATTGTCTTTACATCGAGATCCAGATTCTTGCAAAAAAGTACCACTGTGCCACTACCACCCATTTTTGGCAGACAGGGAGAAAAATAAATGTTCAACCATCCACCAAACATGGATTTTAGGGCCAGTGGATTATGGAGTCTGGTCTCACTTATAACTATGATTTCTAACTTGTGTAACTTGTCATTTAAGCGGTACCTTTGTTTCCAAGGAGACCCCAAGCCACGCGCATTCCCACAACCAATCTTGATCATAATCCTAGTGGGTTAAACACAAATGAAAGGAACAGAGAGTTACTTACTGCTCAAAAGTTTTTGCTTTCTCCTCCTTCGGTTTAGTGAGAAAAGAACATCATAATATTTTGGACATTAGCACTTTGTTGGAAGGAAGAGAAAGTATAGTGGAGGTAAGAAAGAAGAACAGTTAGTGAGTGAGAGAGAGAGAGAGAGAGGGAGACTACTGATGAGGAGCTAGGACATGGGTAGGAATGTGGTTCTGTGGAGAAGAAAGTACAAATGGAAGAATGGTGAGTGCAAGATTGTGCAATTGTAAGAGCGTATCTGTACCTGGAAGCAAGCATATAAATACGTAAGAAATAAATGAAATACTTGGGTATGAGTAAGTATTTCATTTATTTCTTTCATATTTATTGCTGATGAGGAGAAAATTCTTATGAATTAACTCAGAAATTAGAACCAATACGATAATAACAGTATTTTAAAGAAATTTTTGCCAGCTTACTTTGAGACGCGTGCTTATAGTGATAGATTATATGGTTATTGACAATTTGTCTATTTTCGGCATATTTGGCATTAGAATTTTTTCTTTTGCCCTTGTTTATAAGTTGTATATATATTTATATATATATATGTAATATTTTGGACTAATGGATATATGTCAATTAGTATGTTGATATGTTGAGTGAAGCACTAGCACGGTTTGGGCTACATGGTATCATCTACAGTTGGGGTATATTTCCGTTGGATCTACTTCAGGAATTCCACAGTATTAGTTGAGATTATAGTGGAGGCACATGGCCTAGTGGTTAGAGCAGTGGACTCGCAGTCAAGGGATCGCAGGTTCGAATCTCAGACCGTGTTTATGAGCGAAACACCTAAGCTCCACGCGGCTCCCACAGAAGGTAATGGCAAACTTCTGCTGACTCTTTCACCACAACTTTCTCTCACTCTTTCCTCCTGCATCTTGCAGCTCACCTGTGATGGACCGGCGTCCCATCCAGGTGGGGAACCTATACGCCAAGGAAACCGGGAAACCAGCCCTTATGAGCCAGGCATGGCTTGAGAAGGAACAAAAAAGTTGAGATAATATTGAAAGATAACAAAATGCCACATGTAATTAAGTAGAAAATAATTGAGAAATCCATACCATATGTTAATGGATTGAATAAATGTAGGCTTTGCTTAGCTGAAAGAGCACAGATCCTGTTCAGATCTAAGATCCCTAACTCTACTGAACTCCAGGTCAGAAATTTTCAGCAGTTGCAAGTATATGAATAAATATATCTTGAAGAACTGGAAAATTCTGCCTATTCCTAATTAACTTGTTGATATCTTTCCAGCCTTATAATTTAAAGTGTAAGGAGGATAACTCTTTTACATTTTTTTCTTTTTACTTTTTATATTTTAGTTTTTGTTTTCTGTTTTTCTTTTTCCATTCTTTTCATGTTTTCTATATGCTGCATTCTCAGTTTTTTTTGTTTTGTTTTTTGCCTTTCTTCTCTTATTCAATTTTTTAGTTCGTTATGATACATGGTTTGTGCCTGATGGATATGTTTGAGATATTTCTCGACATATAAAACTATCTATAGCACTTAAAGACATGTAATGTCCCATAAATAAATTACACACACACACACACACACACACACATGCACACGTGCAAACACACACGCACACACACACACATACACACAGAATCATACACATGTAGGTTCTGTAATATTTGATTTCTTCTTTCACCCCAACTATCTATATTACTCCTGATTAATAACGTTTCCTCCAGATGTAAAATTTGTATTGTTTTAATTCTCTGACTGAATAATTTCCTATAGGAAATTCCTTACATGTCCATCTAACATGTAAAACACTAATTCCTGTTAGAAAATGAAACATGTGTAATGGTGTATAAATAATACCAAAAAATTTTGCAACTTCCTGTTTTGTTATATAAAAACTCTGCAAACTATATTTCCAGAATTTTCAACTCTGATATATAACTCACATCAATACAGCAACAAACTACCTATACATTGTAATCCTAGAATAAGCAGAGGAACTTTAAGAGGAAATAGTTGGAGTTTTATCTTATCTACCTACATGATATACTTTATGTGTAGGTATAATCCCAGTATAAACATGACAAATTGAACAAAACAAATAGAACAGTCAGTTGTGAAATGATTCTCTATGATTGGCAGATGGCTGTAAATCGTACCAATAAATATTATTGATTCCTTTTCCAGTACAAATCACCAATCACAGATGATTAAAAGCATGTAGAAAGGATGGGAACTTCTGCTAACTTCCATAAAAACATTATTTATCTATTTCTTATCAATTCCTTACGTCAGATTACAATAAAATAAAATAAATGTAAAAGAAAAGAATAAATAAAAAAGTGAAGAAAAAGAAAAGGAAATGATAATCTTTAACATATTTTTAAAAGCTGGAACACTTTGCAAATATAATTCTCTTTCCTAATCTGCACAAAAAAAAAAAACAGTGGGATATTTTATTTTTGCTTAGTTTGCTTTTGGTAGTATACATGATTTTTGCTGTAAGGATAAGAAATGTTAATTTCTCATAGTTATGACACATTTAAATTTAATTGCTCCATGGCTGTCCTCAGTTCATTGGCTGTTGTTGGATTTGTACTGTAAATTCTCTCTTTTAAGTATTCCCATAATGAAAAGTCTAACAGTGTGAAGCCCAGTGAATACAAAGAGTATTCTGCTGTACATTTTTGTCTGATTCACCAGATTCTTCTTCAAAAAATAGAGAAGAGAAAATACAATACATGAAGTATAGATGAAAATTGGAATAATTCCTTAAAAAAATATCAGTGAACAAACTATAAAAAAAATGAACTTTTGGAGAAAAGTGTCTTCAATAAGAAAATCTTATTCAACACTTGTAATTTTATTCATCCTTATGATGATAATAATAATGTTTACTAGCAGGAAAAGAAAGTCAATATCAATGTTAAAATCAGAATTTGTAAGGAAAGCTTTGATGACACTTTCAAATCGCAAAGTTGATTCTTTTAACTGTGCCAAGATTTTTGATAATGATTTCCAAACATCACCTGAATTAAAGGAGCAAGCAAAGAAATATCCACATCCTGCACAAGACTTGTTGAAGCTGTCAAAAAACTGTTCAAGGTTGATAACTGAAAGAGGATACTTCACGAACAGTATGACAATAGAAGAGGAATCTTTCCCAATTGCCTATGGAATATTCTTTCATCATCAAGTCACACAAATGGAGCAACTTCTAAGAGCAATATACCGCCCACAGAACATATATGTCATCCATCTGGACCAAAAAGCTGCCATTTCTGACTACCATGTCGCCAAATCAATTGCCGAATGCTTCCCAAATGTGTTTCTAAGCAGTAAAAGATTTGCTATAAAGTGGGGTGATTTTAGCCTTGTTGAAGCAGATCTGGTAGTGATGAGAGATTTGTTGCGCTTTTCATCATGGCGTTATTACATTAATCTTTGTGGAATGGATTTCCCTTTAAAAACTAATCTTCAGATAGTCAGGTTTCTTCGAGGACTTAATGGAAAAAATATTGTCGAACTTGACTTCAGGTATGAATCAAATTGCTTTTTCTTAATTTACTTTCAATCAAATTTATTTGCTTTCCTACTGTTTAAAATTTAATTTTTGAAAATATCTAAATTTCACATTTAATAATTTGTGAAAATATCTAAATTTCACATTTAATAATTTGTGAAAATATCTAAATTTCACATTTAATAATTTGATAATTTCTTATTTATTTGCTTTCCTACTGTTTAAAATTTAATTTTTGAAAATATCTAAATTTCACATTTAATAATTTGATAATTTCTTATTTATTTGCTTTCCTACTGTTTAAAATTTAATTTTTGAAAATATCTAAATTTCACATTTAATAATTTGTGAAAATATCTAAATTTCACATTTAATAATTTGATAATTTCTTATTTATTTGCTTTCCTACTGTTTAAAATTTAATTTTTGAAAATATCTAAATTTCACATTTAATAATTTGATAATTTCTTATTTATTTGCTATCCTACTGTTTAAAATTTATTATTTGAAAACATCTAAATTTCACATTCAATAATTTGATAATTCCTTATTTCTTTTTCTTCACGTTTGTGACATTTTAATACATACAATACATACAATATATAATTAATTTGAAGAATGATTTCACTAATGGCGTCGTTTGTTTGCAGTCCATTGCAAGAACGCATTCAGATTTTTGACATGTTATGCAATCTTTGTAAATAAAGTGTTCATTCACACAGTGTCATTTATTTCCAGTTTTCCATATAAACATTGTCCAGGCTGTTTGTCATTCAGTAGACTTATTACTTCACTTGGAAATAGGTAGATGGGTTAGTCATAGTTAGGGCATTTGGACATACTCTCCCTAAATATAGATGATGATGAATGTGATGATGATGATGATGATGATGATGAGGATGAGGATGATGAGGATGAGGATGATGATGAGGATGATGATGATGATGATGTAGATGATGTAGCAGCAGCAGTAGTAGTAGTAGTAAAATCCCTAGCTGGCAACTAGAAAAGGAAGGCTGTCCTCTCAACCAATCCACCGCTGTGGGTACTGCTGGATGATGGACTCTGGTGATGCCCTGATACCTCATAACAAGTATTTTTGGTCCTTTATCACAAACAACTGTTACGTGGTAGCACGGCGTGCTAGAAATAGCAGCCATATCTTTGGAGGTGACATGCACTGAATGCACTTGAAAAAACCTGTCTACACACATTGAACTAAAAAGGTTTTTGTTTTTCAAATTTACATATGCTTTACTGCTGCAACATTGTAAGCTTTCTATCAGACATTAATTTTGTCATCCACACACACACATACATACATACATACATACATATATATATATATATATATGTATATATGTAGCAGAGACCTACAATAATTTCTAAGACCATAAAAGGCCAACTTGGTTTTTATAATTATTTATGTTATATAATATTATGTTAAATTATATTCATAGTATTTAATGTAATATTGCAATATAAATAAATTATTGGGTTGTCAATAGTATATCTTGAAAGGTTGGCCTTTTTTGCTTCATTGGTCAGTGGTGTTGCAGAGACTGTAACTTAACCCCATCTACCATACCTGGCCTGTTCCCAGAAGCAAGTGTCTAGCCCTAAGTATACTTACCACCTCTTCATTCGTAAATATAATACAAAGGAAAAACAAATTAATATGTTTGTAGCATACATAGAGTAACAGGGAAAGCCTGATACCGGTGAAGTACAATTGTACACATCTGCCTTAGGATCACCCAATTTGGATTTTCTGTGGAGGTTTAATCCTTTAGCTGATGTAAAATGCTCACAAGGCTGCAGGGGTTTATTGCTATAATGGGCATGGTTTGTGCAGAGCCAGTCCTACTCTTTCATGCTTCAAAATTATTTGTTCCGGTACAGCAAGTATCATGAGCCCAGGAGGTCATCAGGTTGTAGGACCTGCATGGAGTTAATTTCTCTCAGATGAACAACTAAAGAGCTGAAGGGTTTCATCTGCCTTGGATCTTTTGGGACCCTGTGAATAACCTTCAAGAGACCAACATTAATATAAAAAAAAACCAGTCATTGAGGGTTCTTGGAACACACATGTTTCCTTCCTGACAGGTGAGTATGTTACCATTTATACAATAGATTGACTGTTAAAATGCATTCTCTTCTCTCTTTTCTGCAGACGTTGGATACACAGATGGAGGAAAGCATTAAAACAGAAACCAGTACCACACAATATCACGTTAGCTAAAGGGTCACACTATGTTGCAGTAACTCGAGACTTTATAAACTATACAGTCAATAACCGAATTGCTCAGGATTTAATAAATTGGCTAAGAAACACAACTATTCCAGATGAATCTGTATACCCCACCATTTTTTATAATACACATATTGGATCACCACATCCTTATAATAGTAAGTTAAATTTTTAAACTGTATTTGTTATGGTGAAATAGTCCATATACAGCTAAGACCATTTACAGCTAAGTCCATATACAACTAAGCCCATATACAGCTAAGTGTTATCTGTATATGGACTGTTCTGAGTTCAACTCTCACTGAAGTCAACTTTGCCTTTTATCCCTGTGAGTTTGATAAAATCAACTAGCAATCAAATAGTGTGCTGAATTTGACCAATGTACCCTTCCTTTAAATGCATAACTTTATGTCAATGATAGGATTTCAATAAAAACTACATACAGTAGTAATTCAACTTAGGTCCCAACTACTAAAAGTGAGTGAGCGAATGAGAGGAAATGTTGGAGTAGTGGACAGAATGCTTTGCAGCATTTGTTCCAGATCTCTGCATTACAAATTCAAATTCTACAGCAGTCAGCTTTGCCTTTCATTCTTTAGGAATTGGTAAATAATCCAGTACTAGTTGGGTATTAGGTTCTTCCTTTTTTTTTCTCCTTCTTTCTCTCTGGAAGAATTTGGTTGTGTTTATGCATCTTAATCCTTAAGGATTATGATGTTGTTTTCTCTTAGTTTTACTTTGAAATCCCTAAAGTGACATCTAAATTTCTTTGTCTACTCTCCAATTTTTGCCCTCTACAGAAAACTTGTTGAAATGCAGGTAAGTTTATCTATTTAGTGGTTCAGCAAAAGAGACCAATAGAATAAGAACCAGGCTTGAAAAAAAAATAAAACACTGAGATCCATTCATTTAACTAAAAATTCTTCAAGACAGTGCCCCAGCATGGCAACGGTCTAATTACTGAAATAAGTAAAAGGTAAAAGGTGTCTGAATTAGGAATTTTAAATGAAAACTTTATTCTTTAATTCTTTGGCCAAATTTTCTCTAACTACTTCAAAGAATGATTTTATTCATATTTTAGCATAAATATATTTAGTGGATAGCTGCTGCAATAAATGGCCAATCTATTCCTTTATAGCTAGGCACATGTATGGCTGTTTGGTTAAAAAGCTTGCTTTACAACCACATGGTTTCTGATTCAGTCACATGGTGCAACACCTTGAGCAAGTTTCTTCTACTATACTTCCGGACCAACCAATGTCTTATGACTAAATTTAGTAAGCAGAAACTGTGTGGGATCCCATCATATATGAATGTGTGTATGTGTTTATTATCCCAGAGTTTGACAAGTTCAAGAAGAAGCTATGTCTGATGAGTCTCGGAGTGGAAAAATATTTAATCTGTAATTATTAGTTGGCAAAACAGTGTGTAAATTTTGTCAGACTCAATGATAATGGATTATATATATACTGTTTCTTTCCTTGCTTTTTCTGTGTCCCTTTCTGTAGAAGAGCGTAGGCTCGAAACGTAAAAGACTTTTTCTATTCCTGAACGTTATACTAATACATCTGTTTTTGTACACCACCTGTCTCCGTCTTTTGTTTTTTTCGTAAACTTTCCCTATATATATATGTATGAACTACTTTTCAAAACTATAAAGCCATCTGTTTTTTAAAGTTATTTAGAAATTTAGCTCTGTATTTAAGTGGACTAAGGGGCATAATATATTGTAAATGAGCATTTCATGAATACATTGAAATGAAAACCTTGTATCTTTATTATCACATTACAACATCTGATTTTCTAATTTTCCCTAGGTTATCAACACTTCAAAACTATAAAGCCACTAATATATTTTCATTTCTTTACAAATTGTTGCAGAAAATATTCAGCTCAACCGAAATCTCCATGGTTTAGATTACATTTCCAGTATGCCTAAAGCTACAAAGCTTTCCAAAATTGAGCTAGAGAAGATTCTTGCACTGAAAGTGGAAGGAATGGGTAACTAGAAGATTGCCAAGAAGATTCAGTGAAGCAGTATACCAGTAGACAATTTTGTGAAAGATCTTGACAGCTACAAGAAAGGGATGAAAGGACCATTGTTAGAGCTGTGAAGAAGTCATGCTGCTCTTCTGTTTCCAAAATAAAGGCATCGGCAGAAGTAGGAACCTTGACATCCACCATAAGAAGAGTGATTTTGAACAATGGTTTCCACCGGAAGAAGCAGCTAGGACGTCTGCTATTGTCCCCTTCACACAAAACTGTTAGACTGGTATTTGCTTGGCAGCATCAGACATGGGATAGTGAATAGACCAGAGTTGTGTTCCCTGATGAGAAGAAATGGAAGTTGGATGGCCCCAACGGTTATAAGTATTACTGGGCAGATAAATGTCTACAAATTTCTGTTTATTCCAAGTGACTGAACAGCAAAAGAGGTCTTATTGGGGAGCAATATCTACCAATGGGAAGCTGCCACTTGCCATCATGGATGGCCGTTTCAATGCTGCATCATACATCGGTATGTTGGACAAGGCAGCGAGCTGGCAGAAATGTTAGCACGCCAGGCGAAATGCTAAGCGGCATTTCGTCTGCCGCTACGTTCTGAGTTCAAATTCTGCCGAGGTCGACTTTGCCTTTCATCCTTTCGGGGGTCGATTAAATAAGTACCAGGTGCGTACAGGGGTCGATATAATCAACTTAATCCGTTTGTCTGTCCTTGTTTGTCCCCTCTGTGTGTAGCCCCTTGTGGGTAGTAAAGAAATAGGTATGTTGGACAGGGCTCACATTGAGTCAGAAGGAAGAAAGCTCCATGACAAAATCTTTATATTTCAACAGGACAGTGTCCCTATTCATAAAGCAAAGGCAACTTTGGATTTCCTCCATGCAACAGGGTTTGAAGTCAACAAGAAGTTCCAACCTTAATCCTACAGAGAATCCCTGAGAATATCTCACAAATGTTGGGTACAGGGAAGGCAAGCAGTAGTCATCTGTTGATGAACTTAAAACAGCCGTAAAGAAGGCCTGGGAAGAGCTTCCACTTGTTCTGCAGCAGAAATTGATTGAGAGCATGAAATCATGTGTCTTTGAAGTAATTCAGAAAGGTGGTGGTCAAACGCACAATTATTGATGTATTGCATGAGAATATCATTGAAATATATCATAATTTCCTTGTTTTGCATCATTTTTGCAACATTATTCAACCTGGCAATACAGTTTTGAACAAGGGGTTTCTGGTTCTGTGTTTTATTATCCAATTTATTTTGGGATTTCAAATGCCTTCTTCTATTCCATTTCCTATCTTGAGGTGAGTTTCATGAATTTGGGGAGTATAGTTCACCAGAAAAAACAGTGTTTTGGCTTTATAGTTTTGAAGAGCAGTTTACATACATACATACATACATACATGCACAAACAAACAAACACACACACAAACACCATAGTTTATATATATATATATATATATATATATGTACAACAATAACAACAGCGAAAAATGCCTTCGGAATGAGAACCCAGGTTCGAAATTTCCCCAAGATACCTGAAGAAGGCTGGAGGGTATATCAGCCGAAACATTGTGTTAACAACAAACAAGATGCGGACAAATATCCGTTGAATGTAACTAATGTAAATAATGTACATAATTCCTCATCTCTTAAATATAGAACTGTTTCATGTATTGATTTATCTTATTTCTCCTGATCTGTGTATCTCTTTAATTTCTTCCAGGTACACATTCTCACCTTTACAAATTAGCAAAATATGTTGCCTGGAAGGGTGAAAAGCCATGTTCCGGATCTTATAAACACAGTGTATGCATTTTGGGGCTTGAAGATTTTAAACATGTTATATTAAAAGAGCATCTTTTCGTGAATAAATTCGAGAGAAACTTAGCATATGCTTGCATGGAAGAATGGCATTTTAATAAAACATGTGATGAATATTTGAATCTAGCCAATGACATGCGTACCCAGGGTAATGGATGGGGGTGGTGAAAAAATGGGGTTACAGGAAACAATGCAATGTTTCTCAACCACTCAGCTGTCTAAAATTTTGTTATTATTTAATAAATTTTACAAATTTTGTTAAAGATTTAAAATTCTTTTTAAAAGAGACCAGTTTCTACTATTAACCATATGACACAAAATTGAAGTACTATTTACGTTAACGGTGCCATGGAGAGAAGGGAGCACAGAAATATTCAAGATTCAATGCAGGGTAGGGCATGAGCTAAAAGAAGGTTAGGAGCTACTTGGTATGGATCACTAGCTGGCAACATTCAGACAATAGGACCAAATCCCTAATTGCATGGATCAGATGTGAAATTGTTAACAATACAGCCATGCAAGTTAGGCATGGCTGTGTGGTTCCAGGTTCAGTCGTACTGTTTGGAATCTTGGACAAATCTCTTCTACTATAACCTCAGACCAACCAAAGCCTTGTGAGTGAATTTGGCGGATGGAAATGTGTGTGTGTGTGTGTGTGTGTGTGTGTGTGTGTGTGTGTGTATGTCTGTGTCTGTCCTGTGTTTGTTCGCCACCACTGCTTGACAAGTAGTATTGGTGTGCTTAAGCTCCTGTAACTTAATGGTTTGGCTAAGGAGACCAATAGAATAAATTCTAGGCTTTTAAAAAAGTACTGGGGTTAATTTATATGACTAAAATTCTTCAAGGCAATGCCCTACCATTGCCACAGTCTTATGACTGAAACTAGTAAAAAAGATCCTTGCCTCAATGTGACTTTCCAAAGCCAAAGAATAATTATTGTATACAATTTCTCATTTTCTATCAATTATCATGTATTTTAAAAATCTTTTTTCATCCCTGCAAGGGTCAACTGAAAAGTTCATAGGCTGACAAAGATACTCTCATGGAACATGACCAAATTAGGCCTATTTTCAACATAGTCTTCCTTGCAGTCCATACACTTCTTTCATCGGTGTTGCAGGGCTTCGATCCCATTGGTGAAGAAGCTTTCTTCCTGCTGGTCAGAAAAGTCATCAATTGCAGACATGACATCATCATCACTGCAACAATGGTTCCCAGCCAATCATTTTTTTTTATATTGGGGAACAGATGATAGTCAGATGGGGCCAAATTAGAACAGGGAGGATGATCAACTAGTTCAAAGCCACAGACATGCACAGCAGCCGTTGAAACCAAGGACTTGTGTGCTGAAGAATTGTCCTGGTGAAACAAGACCCCTTTAGTCAGTTTTCCTGGGTATTTAGTCTTGATAGCCTTTCATAACTGCCTCAGAAAGTTGGCATAGTACTCTTCATTGATAGTGTGGCCCTTTAGAAATAATTCAATAAATACAATGCCTTTTGCATCCCAAAAACTGGGGCCATCACCTTGCCTGCAGATAAAATGGTCTTGGCTTTCATTGGAGCAGGTAAGGAGGGATTGCCTTTGTGTCTGGCTCAAAGTGATGAAGCCATTGGCTGAGGAAACATTCAAGGAAACCAGCTGGATCTACCTCAAGCAATGTCAGATTTTCCCCTAATATGATCAGCCTGGTGCACTTTTGATCGGGTGTCAGGAGACGTGGCATCCACCAAGCAGAAACTTTCATGCCAAGTTCATTGTGCAGAATATTCTCAACTCTCACACAAGATATACAAACATTGGCTCTTTGATTTATAGTTAATTGCCTATCATTCATCACTGTGTGGTGAATATGATCAATATTTTCCTTGGTGGTAGTAATTGCAGGACATCTAGACCTTGGGTCATCTTTAAGACCCCCTTTTGCTCTCCTAAATTCAGCTGCTCACTTTTGCACTGTTGATAAAGCTGGGGTGTCTTCTAATGTAGCAACCACGTCAGCATCAATGTCCTTGGGGACTAAACCCTTTTTCTGCAGATACTTGATAACACCGTGGTGCCAAATTTTCCCCATTTTCAAGAGAAATCACAACTAGTTACTTTTGAAGCCTTCTTTGAACAGTGAGATGTCAGTTTACCTGGAAAGAAACAATGCAGTTATTAATAAGAAAGGGGTTAAAATTAATGAATGCAAGATTTCACAGTTCTAGTATCACTCCTTCATAGTCAGCCTATGAACTTTTCAGCCCATCCTTATGGGACCCATAAGGTAACAACCTAGGTTTCATGGCACATTAAGTGACTGGTATCATGATATTTCCCCTAAATGGGATGCTGATCAGTTACAAGGTTCAAGGCATGTAATTCTAAAGGGAGGTGACAAATCAATTATATCAGCCCCAGTGGCAAGCTGGCAGAAACATTAGCATGCCGGGCGAAATGTGTTGCCGTATTTCGTCTGCCGTTACATTCCGAGTTCAAATTCCGCCGAGGTCAGCTTTGCCTTTCATCCTTCTGGGGTTGATAAATTAAGTACCAGTTACGCACTGGGGTCGATGTAATTGACTTAATCCATTTGTCTCCTCTGTGTTTAGCCCCTTGTGGGTAGTAAAGAAATATATATCAGCCCCAGTATTGGACTGGTACTTCATTTTATTGACCCCGAAATTATGAAAGGCAAATTTGATCTTGGTGGGATTTGAATTCAGAAGATAGAGAGCCAGAAAAAGTGCCACCAAGCATTTCATTAAATATGCTAACCATTCCGCCAGCTTGCCATCTATTACACTGTGTAACAAAATATTAAGTTTTCTTGTCTTTGGTAAGTAAGTGTTATTTTCTATTTACTTCTATCTAGAAATCAAAGGAAATGACTGCCATTCCCTTCAAATTTTGCTTTTGTGACCTGGACATTAATGTTTTGAAACCGACTTATTTTCCATTACATTTCGGATGCATTCAGTGCTGAGTTGCTGAAGCAGAAATATTGTTATAGCAAATATTCTGCTCAATACTACAGATTTTCTTGTCATTTACTTGACCTTAATCACTTGAGCATGTGGCTGACAATATGTGCACCTCTGATCACGAGCAGGAGTAATGGAGGAGCATCTTAGCCATGTATTGAGAAAGATTCTTTGAGGTTTGAATAAATGTAACAAAAACAAAATTTGAAGGAAATATCAGCCATTTTTCATACTTTCTAGGGGTAAGCAAATAGGAAATAACAGTGGCTACCCAAGGACAAAAATCATGTTACACAGGCGCAGGAGTGGCTGTGTGGTAAGTAGCTTGTTTACCAACCACATGGTTCCAGGTTCAGTCCCACTGCGTGGCACCTTGGGCAAGTGTCTTCTACTATAGTCTCGGGCCGACCAAAGCCTTGTGAGTGGATTTGGTATGCGGAAACTGAAAGAAGCCCGTCGTATATATGTATATATATATGTGTGTGTGTGTTTGTGCGTCTGTGTTTGTCTCCGTAGCATTGCTTGACAACCGATGCTGGTGTGTTTATGTCCCCGTAACTTAGCGGTTCGGCAAAAGAGACCGATAGAATAAGTACTGGGCTTACAAAAGAATAAGTCCCGGGGTCGAGTTGCTCGATTAAAGGTGGTGCTCCAGCATGGCTGCAGTCAAATGACTGAAACAAGTAAAAGAGTAAAAGAGAGTAGTGTTATTCCATGCATTGATGTATCTTATTTCTTCTGATATGATTATATCTTTCAATTTATTCCAGGTTCATATTCTCAGATTTACAAACTGGCAAAATATGTTGTTTGGCAGGATACAAAAAATAAAAACGAAAGTATATGTTACGGATCTTTTAGACGCAGTGTATGTGCTTTTGGACTTCAAGACCTCAAACGAATTACTTTAGAAAAACATCTGTTTGCCAACAAATTCTATAGAAACTTACCATATGCCTGCTTGGAAGAATGGCATTTTAATAAAACACATGATGAATATTTGAGTCTGGTCAACAACGTGCCCCCACAGAGTGACTGGTGGAAAAGGATTGAAAGAATGGGATTACAGGAAACAACGTAATGATTAAATCCCATCAGTCATATTAGTAATTTAAACACCCACCAGCATCACCATCATTACCAATACACCACCACCACCATCATCAGTATTGTTATCAGTGCTTGCACATCTATTTTTCCATGCTTGTATGGGTCAAATGAAATTTGTTGAGACAGATTTATGGTAGGAAGATCTTCCTGTTACCATTAACATCATCATCATCGTCTTTAACGTTCTATGCTTGCATAGATCAGGTGGAATTCATTGAAGCAGGTTTTTCTATGGCTGGATGTTATTCTTGTGGCCAACACTCACCTGTTTCAAAGCATGACATGATACATTTTCAGGGAACAACATCACTTGGCATGTATGATGGTGATGCTTGTTAATAATTATTGCTTATAATCCATGATGTCAAGATAAGGGGACACACATACACACACACAAATCTTTATATATAAAACTGAAATTGTGTGTGTGAGTGTCTGTCTACTCCGATTTAGATTCCTAACTACTTCCACATTTTGCGGTGCAGTTTAACCAAAAGCGGGTATCTTATAGTCGTGATTCATATCAAGCCCATCTGGGTATTAGCGCACGTCTACAATGAGTCTACGATTTAAAAAAAAATTTACCATCATTTTTACGCATTTTTAGCTCGGTTTATATAAGGGAAGTAACTCTCTAAAAATGCTTATATAGTTATTTCCCTTACAAATCCGAGCAACGCCGGGCGATACTGCTAGTATATATATATATGTATGTATTATATATGTACATATGTGTGTGTATATATATATGCATACATGTATGTATATATTTATATGTGTATATAAATACACACATATGTGGGTGGGCTGAAAAAGTTCATTGGCTGACTATGAAGGAGTGATGCTAGAACTTTGAAATCTTGCAGGCATTAATTTTAACCCCTTCTTATTAATAACTACTTTGTTTCTTTGCCTTAATGTGCCCATTTTTTTTTTTTATGCCATCAAATGTGATCACTTGATGGAGTGGTTTCAAATGTTTTTACATTTTCTGAAAATTTAAAAGGTCATATTTCAATTTATTAAAATTCTGATTAAACAAAAAATAATTGAAAAACGAAGAGAAATGTTGTTTTTTTTTTTCACTGTGTTTACTTTACAGAAGGTACACTTTTACAGCCTACACCGGTAAAATTCAAAAGGTCACTTTCAAATTTGCTTTTTGTTTTGCTTAGAATGCATTAATTCCTTCAATGTCATTTAGAGAGCAATTATAATAAATCTGACTAAAAACTTATTTTTTAACTGCATCATAATACTAAAGGAAACATCAGTGCACATCATACATGAATGATATTTTTCCCCAGGATTTCACAGCCCATTATGGTATAAATATTCATACAAGCATGCACTCACACTTTTGTTTCATGTGTTTTTCCATGCTAGTAAGGGTTGGGCAATATTCAAATATTTATTTTTCTTCTGTATGTGTGTGTATGAGAGATTAAAAAGAAAGTGATAGACAGACAAGTAGCCAGATAGATAGACAGATTAACATATAAATAGACAGACAGACATTATATATATATATATATATATATTATATATATATATATAATATATATATATATATATATATATGTAGGGAGAATTCATGAAAAAAACAAAAGACGAAGACAGGTGGTGTAGAAAACAAACAGATGTATTAGTATAATGCTCAGGAATTGAAAAAAGTCTTTTATGTTTTGAGCCTATGCTCTTCCACAGAAAGAAACAAGGAGAGAAAAAAATGTGTGTAGTGGCTACCAATCTATCATGGCGAATATATATATATATATAATCATCATCATCGTTTAATGTCCACTTTCCATGAAGACTGGTACATCCTCAAAATGTTTCTTTTACTTAACAGTTTGTAATACTGCATATTTTTATTGTTATGATGACCTACGTGTTTCTGCTGGTTGTATATGCAACCAGGCATAATTATTTGCGCAGCTTTGTTCAGTGTCTTTCAACCAGATTGGCTCAAAGAGGACTGAATTCGCTTATTTTTTAGTGGTTAGGATTCAGAGGGAAGTGGGCGGGGAGAGGCTATTTTGAATCTGAAATCTGATATGGTTGTAGATTCTAGTGTTCACCTCGGCTCCACACCAGTTTTCTGGTTGAAGTTGGAATACTATCTAATTAGGTCAAATTGTATTTTATCATATTAGCAGGTTTATTTCTTATAATGTAGATGGTTCTTAATATGCTTAGTTGCAAATAATTAGTTCTTATAAAATATATTTTAGGGTGGTGCATTTCCATGTCAAGTTATTAGTAATTGCAAAATTTCCGTAGCTGTGGTATTTATTATGTGCGATAGGAGAAAGAAAAAAAAGAACATATACTAGGTTTGTTGTGATGAGGATTTATCTTTGTATCTCTATCTTTTTCCTCTATCATGTTGTTATAGTATTTCTCGTTTAATTTAAATATCTCTTCATTAGCCGACAGTCTAGATAAGTGGTTGGAAATATTTTTGACCATGGATTGAGTTATTCACTTGAGGTGATTACCACTGAAGTTTGTGTATTTAAGGTTGTCATTAGGCTTGTGGTATGGTTTGAATAAGCGTCACAAAGTGACTCTAATTGCAGGTAGATACAGGTAAATTCAACAAAATATAAAATTATTAAAATTTTGTTCAAACATCGCTATAGAAAATGGGTTATTAGTTAACATTCAATTGCTCAGATCTAGTGCAACATTGAAGAAGTTGACTATGGTATGTTTGTCCTCTATAGAGACAGATAGCCCCCTGCCTTTGAAGAACTTGAATAATTTTTTGTTCTTGAGTTCCTTCACTAGTGTGTGTAGTTTCCCAAGGTGTTGGTTCCTCCTCAGAGGGAATTTGCAGAATTTGATGTCCTTATCTATACTCCAAAGATCATCCTTGAATCTAACCAGTTCCAGATTTGACAGTGAGTATTTCTGACTAGATGCTGCATTTCCTCATCAATTGTAATGTTGTTTATCCTTTCTTCTTCTCAGTTGAGATAGTATGCTTGCCACTGTATACAATGTATAAAGGAACTGGTTTTCCCTCTCTCTCTTTCGGAGAGGCACAAGCACCTACACGCACATATACACACACGGCAGTAACTTCCACCTACCGAATTCAATCACAAAGCTCCGGTCGGCTCGGGGCTATAGTGGAAGACACCTACCCAGAGTGCCACGCAGTGGGACTGGAGATTTTTTATAGATTCCTTTTTGGTCATTGTGGCCATAACAATATGCTATATGATAATCCAGAAAGTTAGATAGACAAACAGACAGACAGACAAATGGACAGAAAGATAAACAGATAAATAGACAGACAGATTGATAAATAGACAGATAGATTTGCTGCCTTGAAATGAGAGACTTAAATCATTTTTCTAAGTATTCTATAAACTCTTTATCACTGAGTCTAAACTGCTTCACAGATCTTGAAACTCCAGTTTCTGACTGGAAATCTTCACAGATCTCAAAACTCAAGTTTCTGGCTGGAAATCTCACAGGGATTGACTTTAATTTTAATCACTCTACTTTTTTTATCTTTTGGATAAACCCCCAACCACCAATGTCCTTGAATACAGTTGAACTAATGTAGTAGTCCTTACAGCATAGCAAAATGGCTACTAGCCTAACAATAACGCCCAGGATATCATATAGTCTCTTAATTGATGAAAATTAAAACCTAAGCTGTATACCATGACCTGACTTGAACAGAGGGGCCCAGTGAAAGTCATAGCTACCTCCCAGCACAATGGTATCTTCCACCACTAAGGTACCTTTCATCTCAAAGGTATTTCCAGCATCCAGGTACCTTCCAGTACACAGTCACCATCCAACACATAGATCCCTTCGAACACAGGGACCTTCCAGCACACAGGTACTGCCCAGCACACAAGTACCTTCCAGCACACAGGTACCTTCCAACACAAAGGTACCTTCCAGCACACAGATACCATCCAATACAAAGGTACTTCCCAGCATACAGGTACTATCTAACACACAAGTACCTTCCAGCACACAGGTATCGTCCAGTACAAAATATCTTCCAGCACACAGGTACCTTCCAACACACAGATCCCTTTCAACACAAAGGTACCTTCCTGCACACAGGTACCGGCCAGGACACAAGTATCTTCCGGCACAAAATATCTTTCAGCACACAAGTACTATCCAGTACACAGATGCTGTCAATAACACAAAGGTACCTTTTACAAATTGGTATTGATTTTATCAATCAATAATTAGTGCACTTTGTTTGAATTGAACCATTAATAAACAACTAAATGGAATTTCTTTCTCCAAAACATGCAATAAGTTTGAATGCCATTGTTAGTGGCTAGATTCTATTCTGTCACAACTAGATTCTATTCTGTCATTTTTCCTTGCTTAAATCAGCATTAAATTGAAGAGAGTCTTCCTGAAGTTGTGGTGACTTCTCAAAGCATTTCTCAACTGCTTCTAGAAACTGCTGCCTCTGGGGATGGTCTTTTGAGATGTAGCTTCCAATAGACATAACCATCTACAGAAGAGAATTAAAATAAAAATAAAAGTTAAAATTTCAAATAAGAAGCAATGAACATGGAAAGCTTTTAACAATGCAAAATAGGAAAGTTAAGTAACCATCATATATGTCAGGCACAAAGCCCCATCATCGGAAGTGAGTGGCTGAAAAATGTAAGTTTACATAGATCCTGCCATGTTGCAATGACATAGCAATGACTCTGCTTCATCCAGTGAATGTAGTAACTATGATGCTCATTTAAAAATTAAAAATTTGAGATCAGTATATTCCAACAATGATTTTCTGTTAAATTTTAATTAAATTATGAATTCAATTGATTTAACCATGTGTGGGTTTTATGATATATATATATATATAAGCATAAAGTCAGGAGGTGTGAGAAGTGAAATATAGATTTATTTAACCTTAAGATTTCCATAGAATTAGAGCTGTTTTACAACCTTCTCTATGTTATATTATTTTCAGTATGCAAGAAATTATACATATATGTTTGCATTAATATGTGTGTGTATGTGTGTGGACAACGGATGTTAAATGATGATGATGATGATGATGATGATGATGGTTGTCGTTGTTGTGTCATCAACTTCCTCATCCCCATTTAAGATCATCTGTTTTCCATGCTGATATGGGTTGGCAAGTTTGACAGAAGCTAGCAAGTCAGAGGACTGTGTCAAGACCCTAATATCCAGTACACAGATGCTGTCTATAACACAAAGGTACCTTTTACAGCACAGAGATGTCTCCCAGTACAATGATTTTCCATCACAAAGGTACCTTCCAGTACACAGGTACCTTCCAGCACACATGTACTTTTTAATACATAGGTACCTTCCAGCACAGAGGTGCCTTACACTGTAAGCACATTGAGCCAATAATGGAGATCCTCTATGTAGTTATTCAACATACTTGAAATATTGGTCAATTCTTCATCTTAAACAAGAGGCCACGTTAGATATTGCAGTCCTAAATAAGACTGAAAAGAAGAGATGGTCATGACAGGAACTAGAATTTCTGAAAGAAATCTGGCAAGATGGAACAGGACTATATTCAAGACCTAGGATAGAGAAGCTCCCCTCAAAATTCAAGGAGGCTGTGAGGAGCTATTTTTTAGGGAGAGAGGCCCACCAGATATTCATGGGTCCTTTCCTTGGCTCTTTGGCCTCCTCCAGGCCAACATACTGGCTAAACACCTTTCCTATAGGCCCTCACAGGAACACCTTGGATCATAAATTTGATTGATTGCAGCTGATCTGGGTTAACCAACAATAATTAAAGAACAATAAAAGAATAAAATCATTTATTGTTAAACAGTTACCACCAAAGTAAAGGAATTCATTTGGTAAGGGATGGGACTTTGTAATTAGATGAGATGTAAACTACTAGACTAATGAAGAGTAAAGTAATTATGAATGGAGAGATGTGAGAGGAAAAAGAGGGAGGGGAGAGAGAGAGTCTAAGACAGTGTTTCTTAAATGAGGTTGATATGGCCCTGGGTGGGGTCCATATGAAATTTTGTGGTTCAAGTTTATGCTCAATAATTTGCTTATACGTCTACAATGCATAAAATATTTTAAGAATTTTTCATACAATTCCTAATAAAAATATAATAGGATTTTTAAACATGGGATGGTTATGAGGGTCCACTCACGTAAAATAAAAATCAAAGGGTCCATAGGTAAAAAATGGTTGAGAACCACTGGTCTAAGAGAAGGAAGACAATAGCAAGGAGGAGGAGAAGGAGAAGCTGAAAAAGAAGAAACCATTGAGAAAAGGAACTGATAGGAATTGTGAGAATATGATGAAGCTGGAAAATAATGAAAGGAAAAGACTAACCTTTGAAAGACAGGTGACTTCTGTAGAATGGTCGTAGAGTTTATTGAGGTCAATTTTATTCTCCATTTGTGAATGTTGGTCAGACAATAGCTGCTCTATGATGTCCAGACATTTCTCCATGTCCAAAACGTTATTCAGTTCTTGGTATGTATGTTTGAAAGGCACATCTGTTAATAGATTGGTATAAAAGTAAAAAAATACATCCTTTGTCAGTTTTAAACACAACTGAATATAATTATACACACTCTCAGAGGTAGATGCTCCGAGAGCATAGCTGCAAGAATGAAAATAGGCTGGATACAGTTCAGAGAGCTCCTACCTCTGCTGGTAACAAAGACCTCTCCCTCAGATTGAAAGATAGACTGTATGTTGCCTGTGTGTGAATAGCCATGCTACACGGTAGTGAAACATGGGCTGTGACCACCGAGGACATGTGTAGGCTTGTAAGAAATGGAACTAGTATGCTTCACTGGATGTGCAATGCCATTGTGCATGTATGATAGAGTGCAAGTGTCAAGAGAATAAGAGGCATCAGATGTGGTGTGCAAGAGAGACAACTGTGCTGGTATGGTCATGTGATGCCTACGGATGAAGACAGCAGTGTAAAGAAGTGCTGATCTCTAACTGTGGGGGGAACCTGTGGAAGCAGTAGACCCAGGAAGACATGGGACGAGGTGGTGAAGCATGATCTTCAAGAACTAGGCCTCATGGAGGCAATGACTAGTGACCAAGACCTTTGGTGATATGCCGAGCATGAGAAAACCCGTCAAGCCAAGTGAAACCATAGTTATGGCTGAGGCTGGTGTCACATAACTGGCACTTGTGCTAGTAACACGTAAAAAGCACCTTTTGAACATTAGGCCACATGGAGGCAATGTGGCCAATGCTGGTGTCATGTAGCTAGCACCCATGTCGGTGGCATATAAAAAGCACCTTTCAAGCATTGGGCCTCATGCTTGAGTAGAAGACCCATCCAGCCAAGTGAAATCGTAATCATAGCGGATACTGGTACCTGTGCCAGTGGCACGTAAAAGCACCCATTACACTCTCGGAGCAGTTGGCATTAGGAAGGGCATCCAGCCATAGAAACCATGCCAAATCAGGCTGGTGTCTGGTGCAGCCCCTCAGCTTACCAGCCTTGGTTGAACCATCCAACCTATGCCAGCATGGACAATGGTCATTGAATGATGATGATGATGATGATGATGATGATGTTAGTGAGGGATTATCAATCTGGATGAAATACTTTATGAGCTCTCTGTTAGTACACCAGGCTAACTATTGCTTAAATTACTAAAGAACTCCACATATTCTTATGGCAGGGTCCAAGGTTATAGTTCATCAGCATTCCATATTGTAAATCCATGGTTGTGCTCCCATTATATGGGTTTTTATACAGTGACATGCAAGATATAAAGTATAAATAATGGTCATTACATATTTTTCTTTATTACAATAAAGAAAGCATGTAATGACCATTATACCTTGTCTTATATATATATATATATATATCATTTTTTCCGATGGCCAGATAACTGAAGAGATGGCAGCATGGATTTCCACCTCAGCATCCGAAACTTGGAGTTTTATCATGGCTATCGAATAATTGTCATATATTACATTTACAGATAAATTCCTCTATTTACACAATATCGAGGTCTCTTTCATTCTTTTGTTGTCTTACCAGTTTTATCAATATATATATATATGTGTGTGTGTGTGTGTGTGTGTCATAATTTTCAAACTTTGAATAGAAATGAAAAAAAAGGAACTAATGGAAAATTCACACAGAAGACAAGATGTTGCTAATTCTTCATCAGTTATTGTCCAAAAGGTCCTTTATTGCTCACTTGGTGGAGTCAGCATCAACATATTTATATATGTATATATATACATATAACAGAGGGGGGTGAAGTTGTGGGACAGGAATAATTAACTTACGTTTTAAATCAGGTTCCATGGATTTCTCAACTGTCAAACAACACATTTCAGAATGAACTTTGCCCATATATGGACTGACAATAAAAGCCACATACTTTGATCCACCACGAGCAAACCATTCCTGAAACAACAACAACAACAACAATAATGTTTAACCTTTTTAATATCAACCAGGCCTGAGACCTTGGTTCAATGATGCAGACTTCTGGCTTTAAAATAATTTAAATTAAAACCTTCCTTAAAAATTTCGCATAAATCTATGTTCCAAACACCAGCTTAATCATGACAAAGTTATTTTACTAAGTTAACTGAAATAAAAGTAATGTACTTTAATAGATATATGGTAACAAAAGGGTTAAAGTGATCTGAGTTAAACCTTTTCATTAAAGTTCCATGTTGATTTATGCTGTATTAACTCCAGTGTCTGACTGGTACTTCTTTTATCAACCCCGAATGGATGAAAGGCAAAGCTGACCTTGGCGAAATTCAAACTCAGAATGTAAAGATGAATGAAATGCTGATAAGCATTTGCACAGCATGCTAAAAATTCTGCCAGCTCACTGCCTTAATAATAATAATGATGATGATGGTGGTGGTGGTGATGACGATGATGATGATGATTTCAAATTTTGCCACAAGGGCAGCCATTTTGGGGGAGAGGACGAGTAGATCAGATTAATCTCAGTGTTTCACTGGTACTTGATTTATCAAACCTGAAAGGAATTTGAACTCAGTATGTAAGGACAGACAAAATGTCACAAAGCATTTTGCTTGGCATGCTAACAATTCTGCCAGCGTGCTGCCTTAATAATAATGATGATGGTGGTGGTAGTGGTGATGATGATGTCTTAAAAGTAAATATAACATATAGAAAATAGCACTAATAGGACCCACACACATTTTACGTAAAACAATTTCAATACAGTGAAAATAAGAGCATCACAACAAACCACAGCACATACCCAAGGCACACAGAGTTGTGCTTGGTAATGTAGTGAAAACATGGGATAAAAATAAAACTACTGAATAATAATAATAATAATAATTGTTTCTCATTTAGACAGAAGGCCAGCGATTTTGAGGGGAATCTGTTAGTCTATATCGCTAACCCTAGTATTTCACTGGTTCAATGATACTCTCTGTTACTGAGACCCTTCCCAAACAGTTGTAAGGCAAATTCGACTTCAGCAGGATTTGAAACCAAAACATACAGAGCTGGAAGAAATACTGCAAAGCATTTTTCTAACCCTCTAACAATTCTGCTAGCTTACCATCTACCCAGAACAAAGAACAAAATCCGGTGATCTCACCTGATATTTTAGTTGACTTTCAATATCCCTAGTGGAAGGGTTGGCTGCAAATGTAGGGTGTGAATGATACCATCCAACTACGGACTGTCCTAACTCAGTTATGACGGTACCCACTTCAGTTTGAGACACTAAAATAAATAGAAAGACAAAGAAATTAAGAAAATAATTAAGATAACATTCATACGCTCAAGACATATAAAGTTATAAGACTTATAGAATTTATCAATGACAATTAGATTATAAAAATGTCAATAAACATAATTAGCTTTTTAAAATATCACTTTATCAACCAGACCATTGGATATTGTTATACACTGCTGGTCTCTATGTGCTTGGGGAAATTTCAAACCTGGGTTCTCATTCCTAAGGTACTTGTTGTTGTTGTTGTTGATGATGATGATGATGATGAATTTTAGGGCTTATAAATCTAATATTCTCCTATCCTTCCTTAATACGGGTTTCCATATGCTGTTCATATTTGCAGTCGGTCTGCTTAGGAGGTTGTTGTGTCCTAGCATATTGACCCCAGAATGTTTATTTTTTTATTTTTACTTGTGGCAGTTGTTAGAGAGAGCGGGGAGAGGGGGAGGGAGAGAGAAAGTGATTGGCTGTGTTTAGTTGTGCAGAACAGACCATCCTTGAATAAATATATGTGGTATGGTGGTTGTCATTGTCATGAACTCTGACTGTTCTCACCACTGGACAATTTCTGGCCAAATAGAAAGACAGAAAAATAAACAGAGAGAGGTGGGGAGAGAGATTGAAAGATGTCAATTATTTGAAAATTTTGGCACTTTAGCTCTGGTCACACCATCATCATCATTATCATCACTATAGTTAAAGTGTGAAAGTGGACAAAGCACCCACACTTATAAATGAGATGGTGTCTCAATTATGTTTTGTGGGACAGACAGAAACTCTCTTTTATATATATAGATATATATACTGAGAGAGAGATATGTGTATGTGTTTGTGTGTATGTGTGTAGATATAAATATGTATATATATATATATATATATAGTTTTTTCACTTTTTACTATTTTCTATATATTCAACCACGTGCTTTCACACACCAACTTTCTCACCTATATATATATACATATAATGATTAAGGTAGCTAGATGCAATTTAAAACTGAAAAAGAAAAAAAAAGTTCATCATCACTAAAAGCGACTAAGGATGCAGGACAGCAGCAGCATTGCTAGAAACAAGAGTCAAAGACTTTTAAACCACAAAGCAGGGTTCTGTGTACTAACAATACACCAATTGAAAGAACTACTAATAGTTTCATGCTTTTATGATACTTGAACAGACATATTTATAAAATATTCCATGTATCTCCAAGCAATTTTTCAGGCCCTGTTTATATGTTATATATATATTATATATATTTTAAAAAACATGGACACTGGACAATGAGAAAAGTGGAAAAACCATGAAGAAGGTTTATATATATATATATATGCATATGTTTATGTGTGTTATTGTCTCTTTGTCTTGACAACGCATGGAAGTCGTAAACAAATGTTATCATCATGCATGCGAAATCCTTCATTCATTTTCTATGAAAATATATTTGGTCATAGGAAAATATTACATAGAAACAGATGAGGGTTGGTGACACTTCAACTAAATTTCATCCGACCCATGCAAGCATGGAAAAATGGATGTTGAAAAGATGATGATGGTGATAATAAAAAGAGAAAGAAGAAAAAAGGAATTTAACCCTTTAGCATTCAAACCGGCCATATCCGGCCAAAACATTTAACCTGTTTTATATCGAAACTAACCAGATCTCGCCTCTCACCTCAGCCCTACCATGTTGTTCTAAAACTAAAAAATCACATCACTGAAATCTCTAAACTACAAGATAATGCATGATTAATTCAAACCATTTTAAATAACCAAACATCACATTTGACAGAATAATCTGAACACTAAAGGGTTTAAAAATTAAAAAGAAAAAAAAGCAAGGAGGTACTTACCTGCATCCATTTCACACTGAATACCTGTACTTATACTCCGACAAGGCATAGCAGTTTTTATTTTCATGTGGTTGCCTTCGGGAGAACACTCCCCTCCTAAAAGCCCAACTACTTCTGTTTTAAACATATGGGCGTGTACATCCATGGTGATTAGAGCAGAGGATTCAATATCTATATGTAAAGGAGCCTGAAAAATTAAAAGGAATTATGAAGCAGCCCCGAGGTAAAAACACTCTACTTTAATCTAATTGCCTCAGTAGTTAACTTGGCTAATCTAGGGCCTCTGTCAGCCAGGTGCCATCATGAATCTGCACATATACATCTTTTTTCTTTTACCGTTTACTTGTTTCGGTCATTAGACTGCAGCCATGCTGGAGCGCTGCCTTGAAAAAATTTAGTTGAACAAACTGATCCCAGTACTTACCTTTTATAAAAATTGGTACTTATTCTACGGTTTTCCTTTGCCAAACTATTAAGTTACTGGGACATAAACACACCAACACTGGTTGTCAAGCGGCAGTGGGGGACAAACACAGATACGAAGACACACCAATTTACTGGTCCTTGTTTTATTTTATTGACCCCGAAAGGATGAAAGGCAAAGTTGACCTCAGTGGAATTTGAACTCAGAGTACAGAAAGTTGAAACAAGTACTGTATAGCATTTTATCTAACATTCTAATGACCCTGCCACATCACAAGCTGGGTAACATAGCTACATAAATCAACAAAACTCACCATTTCTTCTGGGAACATCTGGCATGGAATTAACCGGAATGGATCTTCAATAAGTTTAGTTCGGCTCATTTTGGGTTGGGAGGCTTTATTACATTCCTTGTTCTACAAAAGAAAAGATTAAAAACAAATTAGATTGATGATGGACAGGTAACGTAGACAGGTTATTGTTGTGGTTACTATGGTTGTTATTAAGAGCATGTCCATTGTCATTACCGTGGCACGTAAAAAGCAGCATCTGACCGTGGCCGTTTGCCAGCCCCGTCTGGCACCTGTGCCGGTGGTACTTAAAAAGTACCCACTACACTCACGGAGTGGTTGGCGTTAGGAAGGGCATCCAGCCGTAGAAACATTGCCAGATCAGACTGGACCTGGTGCAGCCTTCTGGCTTCCCAGATCCCCGGTCGAACCGTCCAACCCATGCTAGCATGGAAAGCGGACGCTAAATGATGATGATCATCATCATCATCATTGTCCTCTTAACTTCTACTTTTCCATGCTTGCATGGGTCAGGTGGAATTTATCGATGCAGATTTTCTATGATCGAATGTTTTTCCTCTTGCCAACCGTCGCCTGTTTCCAAGCAAGGTAATATTTTGCATGGTCAGACGTGTTCCCCCAGACAATGGAAATGAATGACCCTGTTTGTATGATAGTGACACTCATTTACAACTAACATGTGGTAAGGACTCATAAACATAAATAATACAAATTACCCCATAATATTGTATGTTTGTAAAACTGTAAATAGCAAAACTGCTCAACACAATATGAAAATTTCCTTTCCAAAGGGACATATCATTCTGTTTTTTTTAAAGGAGTGGCTGTGTGGTAAGTAGCTTGCTTATGAACTACATGGTTCCGGGTTCAGTCCCACTGTGTGGCATCTTGGGCAAATGTTTTCTACTATAGCCTCGGGCCGACCAAAGCCTTGTGAGTGGATTTGGTAGACGGAAACTGAAAGAAGCCTGTCGTATGTATGTATGTATGTGTGTGTTTGTGTGTCTGTGTTTGTCCCCCTAGCATTGCTTGACAACCGATGCTGGTGTGTTTACGTCCCCGTCACTTAGTGGTTCGGCAAAAAGAGACCGATAGAATAAGTACTGGGCTTACAAAGAATAAGTCCCGGGGTCAATTTGCTCGACTAAAGGCGGTGCTCCAGCATGGCCGCAGTCAAATGACTGAAACAAGTAAAAGTAAAAGTAAAGTAAAAGTAAGTATAATAAAAAAAAAATTAAATTTAAGAAAATCTTTCTTCAAATATTGTGACAGTATCAAGAATTCATTACAAAAACCTTTTAAAGTACACTCATACACACACACATATATTTGATGGGCTTTTTTTCAGCTTTTGCTTAGTAAATCCACCTGCAAGGTTTTGATTGGCCTAGGGCTCTAGTAGCAGACACTTGCCCAAGGTGCCACACAATGAAACTGAAACCAAAACCATGTGGTTGGGAAGCAAACTACACAGCCACACCTACCTGTACCCTATTTAATACTGATTACCGGCGAGCTGGCAGATACGTTAGCACACTGGGCGAAGTGCGTAGCCGTATTTCGTCTGCCGCTACATTCTGAGTTCGAATTCCGCCGAGGTTGACTTTGCCTTTTATCCATTCGGGGTTGATAAATTAAGTACCAGTTACGCACTGGGTCAATGTAATCGACTTAATTCGTTTGTCTGTCCTTGTTTGTCCCCTCTGTGTGTAGCCCCTTGTGGGTAGTAAAGAAACATATTTAATACTGATTACAAATTTTATCAGTGATTTAGCTATGACAAAATACAATTTTTGTTGCTATCTTAAAAGAAAAACATCATCATCATCATGCATACATGCAGGCAGGGCTGTTTGGTAAGAAGTTTGCTTCTCAACCACATAGTTTCAGGTTCAGTCCCGCTGCATAGTACCTTGGGCAAGTGACTTCTACCATAGCTTCCAGTTGACCAAAGCCTTGTGAGTGGATTTGGAAGATGGAAACTAAAAGAATCTTGTTGTATATATATGTGTGTGTGTGTGTGTGTGTGTATCTTTGTGTCTATGTTTGACCCCCATCACTGCTGGACAACCATTGGATCATGTTAAACCATCCAATCCATGCCAGCATGAAAAATGGATGTATGATGATGATGATGATATTTTACTGAAGAAATAGCAGAAAATAAAAGATTTTAAAAAATCAAGATTTACCTCGGCTGTTTTGTCTTTAAAAATTGTATCACAAACCCAGAAACCCTCATCATCTTTTACACGCTTTCGTCTGGGTCTCTGAAACAAATATACAAGCAAAATTTGAAACAGTTACAAAAGTGTTGTCTTAGAGCAGCAAGTTCTGTTTCTAAGGTTAGAGTTTCAGGGGTTTGGTAACTATTTCTGCTACTAACAGACCCCTTCTAAAATCTTCATTTTTATTGAGTAAGGTCCTACTGCATGGCACTTTAGGCATATACCTTCCAGGAGAGGCTGTGTGGTAAGTAGCTTGTTTACCAACCACATGGTTCCAGGTTCAGATCCACTGCGTGGCACCTTGGGCAAGTGTCTTCTACTATAGCTTCGGGCTGACCAAAGCCTTGTGAGTGGATTTGGTAGACAGAAACTGAAAGAAGCCCGTCGTATATATGTATATATATATATATATATATATATGTGTGTGTGTGTTTGTGTATGTGTGTTTGTCCCCCTAGCATTGCTTGACAACCAATGCTGGTGTGTTTATGTCCCCGTTACTTAGCGGTTCGGCAAAAGAGACCAATAGAATAAGTACTGGGCTTACAAAAGAATAAGTCCCACGGTCGAGTTGCTCGATTAAAGGCGGTGCTCCAGCATGGCCGCAGTCAAATGACTGAAACAAGTAAAAGAGTAAAGAGAGAGAGATAGCTGTGGGCCTATCAAAGCCTTGTGAGTGGATTTGGTAGACAGAAATTGAAAGAAGCCTGTCGTACATATATGTATGTGAATATTAATGATGTGTAGGGTCACTGTATTTCGTTACGCAACCATAATACACTACAAAGTGATGTATGGGAATGTGTGTGTCTTTTTGTGTTTGTCCACCACCACCACCACCACTTCACAACTGGCATTGGTTTGTTTACATCCCTGTAACTTAGTTCAGCAGAGACTGACAGAATAAGTACTAGGTTTAATCCTTTAGTATTCACATTGTTTTGAATTAATTATGCATTATCTTATAGTTCTGAGATTTTGATGAGGTAACCATTTGTTTTTAGAGCCGGTGGCACGTTAAAAGCACCAACCGATCGTGGCCGCTGCCAGACTCCCCTGGCACCTGTGCCGGTGGCACGTAAAAAGCACCCACTACACTCATGGAATGTTTGGCATTAGGAAGGGCATCCAGCTGTAGAAACACTGCCAGATCTGACTGGAGCCTGGTGCAGCCTCCTGGCTTCCCAGACCCCGGTCGAACCGTCCGACCCGTGCTAGCGCGGAAAACGGACGTTAAACGATGATGATGATGATGATTGGCATGAGATGCCAGATCTTCTTAGTTTGAACATAAAACAGGTAGAATATTTTGGCCAGATATGGTTGGTTTTAATGCTAAAGGGTTAAAAGTAAGTACTGAGGTCAATTTGTTTAACTCAACCCTTCAAGACAGTGTGCCTCAGCACGGCCACAGTTCAATGACGGAAACAGGTAAAATATTTAAAGATTGATATTAAGCACTCTTTGAACCCCTTTGATACCAACTCACCTGAAATTGTCCCCCTGGTTCTATGATACAAACTTCCCTTTTCAAAGCCATTTAAATTAAAACCTTTCATTAAAATTCCATGTTCATTTATATTCCAAACTCCAGGTTGATAATGATAAACTTATTTTAATAAATTCTTCATTACAAAATTACTATTTTTAAATCTCACAACGTTTTGAGCTGAGTGGTGGTGCTAGATTCCCTTGTTCAAAAATATAAGGACACAGCTTGTGTCGTATAGCCAGCTGGAGACGATGTCTCCTGGGGCTAAATTACAGCAACATTCGTCCTAAACCAGGGCAGCCATGTTGTGTTGGCAAACAATCTTTACTACAAATTCTTCATTATTTTCAAGATTTATTGAAACAAAGAGAGTGTATTTCAAAGAAAGTGTGGTAACCAAAGAGTTAAAGAAAATAATTATGAAGTAAATATTCACCATAGCATCTAACTTGCTAGCCTGCTGGTCCTGAACCTCTTCACTTGCACATGTCTTCTTCGTTGTTGATGTTGAAGATTTTGGTAGCTGATTGTAAAATGCTTGTTCTGGGAAGCAAAATAAAGATAGAGAACAACAGAAAAGTAGAGACATATACAAAAGAGAGGGAAGGAGGGAGGGAGGAAGGGAGAGAAAGGGGAGGGCAGAAGGGAAAGAGAGAGTGTGAGAGAGCCATACATACATACAAAGAGAGAAAGAGACAAATAAGTAAAAGAAAGAGAAAAAGAGAGAGACTTATAGAGAAATACACACAGACATAAAGAGAGAGAAAGAAACACACACATACACACACATAAAACAGAGAACGATGTTGATAATTCCCAGTCAACGAATCTTCCACCAGCTCTACACTTCCAAAGATGTACAGACTAAAAATAAATCCCTTACTCAAAAACTAGGTGAAGGTTAATTAATGACAGAAAGGGCAACTGGCTTTAAAACAATGGTTCAATAATATGTACACAACTAACTCATGCTAGCACAAAAAAAAAACAGATATAAAACAAACAAACAAATAGAATAGAAGACCATGAATAAATTGAATAAACCCTCGATTAGGAATTTAAAGTTATTCTTACCACATCCAAAATTTATGGCGCCAATGCCTTCAATATAAGTATGGATTTTACCTATGCAGTTCACATCTCCGCAGTTTTTCAAACCAGGACGGACTGAGGTTTTATTTAAGAATGAAGGTTTGCAAGCTTTCCTGTCGTAACAAAGATGATAGCAAATTATTATACTACTGTTGCTAAATCATATATATATATATATAATGTTTACAAAATTAACTATGTATGTATGTTTGTTTGTATGTGTATATGTCTGTGTGTGTGTCAGTCAATCTAAAAGTATATATTTGTCATTACCTGTCATAAAAAGCCTTTTTTATTTACAATGTGCATTTTCATTGATTTTTCATATTTTACCCTTACATTTCTACGTGTATTTTATATTTTCTTTTTGTAACATATTTCTACTATATATATAAGGTTGTCCCAAAAGTTCGTAGAAAGTCTTGGAAAATAATGTTCTTTATTTTGAGGAATAATTTTTGTTGTTTTTGTTAGTACTTGGTGAGTAAAAATTCAATTTTCGCAAGTGTTTACGAACTTTTGGGACAACCTAATATATCACCATCACGTGACCGACCAGTCCAACAGATGTAGTTACACATCGCTGGTCACAATGCGTTCGCATTGTTTTAGCCTTCAAATGACGCCACCCCGCTGGCTAAGCGAGCAGGCCACTATATATATATATATATATGTATATAAATAAATATTATATGAACAATATTTTGTAAACAAAAGGATGTAATACTTAATTTTATATATATTTATAAATATATATGTGAAACTGTTAAAGTAAGTATTACTTACAATAAAAATTTGTGCAGTGAGATCAGAGTGAAACCTAGTTTGCCTGCGTTTAGTGTCTCTGACAGTCACTCACTTCCACTCCGTTTGTTATTTTAGTTTTCCGCTACAAGTGTGACGGACAGGACATGCATTGCATTTCAAGGCACCCAGTACACTCTGTTGAATGGTTGGCATTAGGAAAAGCATCCAGCTGTAGAAACCAAACCAAAACAGACTAGAGCCTGGTGCAGCTCCAGTCAAACAATCTTACTCATCATCATCATCATCAGATGCTAAATAATGATGATAGTAAGATGATAGTCAATCATATATCACTGAAGTTTGCTTGTCAATCACATGGTTTCATAGTCAGTCCCTTGGTAAGCCACCTTAGTGTTTTGTGTTTCTGCTATAGCATTTGGTCAACCAAAGCCTTATGAGTGGATTTGGTAGACAGAAACTGAAAGAAGCTCATTGTGTGTATGTGAATATATATATATATATATATATATATGTAGAAACATTGCCAGATAAGACCGGAGCCTGATGCAGCCTTCTGGCTTCCCAGATCCCCGGTCGAACCGTCCAACCCATGCTAGCATGGAGAATGGACGTTAAACGATGATGATGATGATATATATATATATGTGTGTGTGTGTGTGTGTGTTCATGTACATGTCTGTGTGTTTGTGTTATTGTCTTGTTGCCTTGATACTGTAATAGATGTAAATGAGTGTCACTGTCAAACAAGCAGTCTCATTCATTTTCAATCTTCCATGAAAACATGTCTGATCATGGGGAAATATTACTTTACTTGGAAACAGATAAGGATTGATGGGAGGATGGGCATTCGACTATAGAGAATCTGCCTCAGCAAATTCTGTCCAATCCATGCAAGCATGGAAAAGTGAACAATAAAATGATGATGATGGTAATGATGAAGATACTGCTAATTACTTTGAACAACGAGTTCCAGAAATAGAACATCTCTGGTGAATTTACTCTCATGTTATTGTTGTCTACCTCCAGATGAGCTCCGAATGAACAAACCTATAATCAAAGGCATTCCAATCACGAGCATCAAATCTTTAGTTCAGGCAGTATATCTAGGACTACTGCGATGGACCAGAGTCCCGTCCCAGGGAGTACATATGTCAGAGAATCCACTAAACCAGCCCTATGAGTCCACATGGCTCAGGAAGGAACTATATAACTACTATATCTACATCTAGGACTAACTTTTCTATGTATCCTTCATGATTTTAAGACTGTTGGCTATGATTTGAGCCAGATTTAGCTGCTATCTCTAGCATGCCAATTGATCACATAACAGTAAAGGAAGGAAGACTAAGTAAACTCCCCACCCCTTTTTTTCAAACCCTAAGAAACACTTACCAGCAATCCAACATGTAATTCCTAATTTTCAAATATCGTTGTGGTGTTTTGGAAAGTCTTCCATCAAAGAATTCTGGAAAAGCCTTTTTTTCTTCTTCACTGATATGTTCATAGTCAAGGACTACTTCTTCACTCGGTACTATGCAAGGGATTGCTTTGTCTTCAGCTGAATGAAAAGAATACTCATTAAATATCCAATATATATATATATATATATATATATGTATGTACATACATACACACACACAAGTACATACGCATGTTGGTCAGCCCAATGCTATAGTGGAAGACATTTGCTGAAGATACTTCACAGCAGAACTGAACCCAAGATCATGTGGTTCCAAAACAAACTTCTTAACCACATACCCACCAGCCACCATATCTTAGCAGAATAAGAACCATACTCGTGACCCTTTTGCAGGACTTCCAAGACTGGTTGATGGGAAAATAAGATCTTGATATCTTCAGCATTAGAATGTGGCCCAAATGCTTGTAACAGAGTGGTCCCTATTAAACAGGTAAAGGGCCAAGTGTGGTGTTGAATCAGATGCTAGATTAAGTCCATTAATTGACAGCAGACCTAGTCCATCTGACAGACTTCCTGTTCCCATCTCTTCTGGGTTGAACTGGGGCTATAGATAAAACCACTTGGACAAGATGTCAAACAGTAGGATTGAACCAGGAAGTGTGGAGGGGTCGCATTATTGCAAAACAAAGTTCTTAACCATACAACCATGCCTGCATGCATTTAGTATAAAAAGTGAAGTAAACAGAAAAATAATAATTTATTAGAATAATCATAGAAACAAGATTAAACTTACAAAGGCTGTCAAAATTATCCATTTCCTCTGTTTCATCTACAGCTGGTGAAGCCAGTTCCTCATCTTGTGGGTTCTTTGTCATATCTGTATCACAGTCAATTTCGGGACCAGGAGCTGCATCATTATCAACAGGCTGAGGACAGGGTTGTGCCAATGGCACCACAGGATCAGGTTTCACCAATGAATTCCCATTGACACAGGTCTGGGCTACATTAATGCAGACTGGATTAGACGGAGGCAGTTTCTTTTTCACTTTTGCACAATTCTGTTTCTTGATGTTGGCAGACTTCAAAAGTGCGAAATAGACAGAGTTTGGAGATGCTGACCGATTGTTCAAGACTTGGTTGTTTTCCAAGTTATCCACACTTTCAATGTCAACATCAATGTCTTCATCCTCAGACTCACTATTCAATGTGGCTTTGTTTTGGTCAAGTGGAGTCAGAACATCAAGGTTGGTGATGGAGATGTTCATCTTGTCGCTGTTAACAGATATCAAGTCCATGGAGTTGACAACAACACTACAAGGTGGTGACACCATACCATTTTGATGGGAAGGAGGCTTTTTCCTCTTTGTATTAACAGTATAAACAGTGGGTTGTGCTGTGGTCACAGATGCTAGAGTGGTTGACAGAGGGTCTTTGATTGAATTATGCTGCAGCAAACTTATCGGCTTCTCTGATACATTAGGCTTTTGTTTCAACTAGATTAAAATTTGTAATAAGAAGAAGAAATAAGAAAATAATATAGCAAAACATACCAAAAACCAAAAATAGAGTAAGTAGCTTTTAAGATATTAAAGAAAGGCTAATTACTAATTTATTCTGATGAGAAAAGAGGAATAGGTATGACTGTGTGGTTAAGATGCTTAGTTCCAACCATATGTAGTTTTGGATTCAGTTCCATGATACTGTACTTTGGGCAAGTAGCTTCTACTACAGCCTTGAGTTAACCAAAGCCTTGTGAGTGGATTTAATGGAAGGAAACTGAAAGAATCATCAGGACTGACAAGCCTGAAGGCTACACTGAACTTCAATGTCTGCTTTGGCATGGTTTTTACAGCTGGATGCCCTTCCTAGTATCAACCACTTTTTACAGAATGCACTGGGTGCTGTTTTGTATAGCACCAGCACTATTGAGGTCATGAAGTACCTGCAAGACAAAGCCCTCTTAACTGAGCAGGGTACAATACTGAAGGATATGAAAGCATGATAGAGGAATGGGTGTCTTTTATGTTCAGACCAGCCAGATCTGGCTTCTCCCATCTACCCTACAATGTCATTCTAAAAATAAGCAATCATATCATTGAAATCTCAAATCATCATCATCATTTAGCATCCGCTTTCCATGCTAGCATGGGTTGGACGGTTCAACTGGGGTCTGGGAAGCCAGAAGGCTGCACCAGGCCCAGTCTGATCTGGCAATGTTTCTACGGCTGGATGCCCTTCCTAATGCCAACCACTCTGTGAGTGTAGTGGGTGCTTTTTACATGCCAGGTGCCAGACGGGGCTGGCAAACGGCCACGGTCAGATGGTGCCTTTTACGTGCTACCGGCACGGTGGTAAAATATAATGCAAGATTAATTCAAAACAATGGGAATAAATAAGGATTACATTTGACTGAGTAACCTGAATGCTAAAGGGTTAATCACCAAACAATAAGTATTCTTTTACTTTCTCTTGTATTCCCATTTTCTTCACTTTCCAACTCTTTTTCCTAATGAAAGCACATTTGCTGGGTTGTCGTGCTTATCACGAACAATCCCTGGACACTAGGGCCTCAAGTCCTAGGACTCACAAGGCCAGGTACTTGGTTTCCATGGTGTATAAGTGATCAAGATCACAATATTCCCCTGAAATGGGATGCTGGTCCAACATATGGTCACTCATTTACAGCTGAATGGACTCGAGCAATACGAAATGAAGTGTTCTGTTCAATAACACAATGCAATGCCCGGTCCAGGAATCAAAACTACCGTCTTGTGATTGTGAGTGCAACACCCTTACCACTAGGCCACAAACCTTACCTTTGTGGTGCACCTGAGCACTTATCTTTATCTTTTCTTTTATCTTTTACTTGTTTCAGTCATTTGACTGCGGCCATGCTGGAGCACCGCCTTTAGTCGAGCAAATCGACCCCGGGACTTATTCTTTGTAAGCCCAGTACTTATTCTATCGGTCTCTTTTGCTGAACCGCTAAGTGACGGGGACGTAAACACACCAGCATCGGTTGTCAAGCAATGCTAGGGGGACAAACACACACACACATATATATATATACATATATACGACAGGCTTCTTTCAGTTTCCGTCTACCAAATCCACTCACAAGGCATTGGTCGGCCCGGGGCTATAGCAGAAGACACTTGCCCATGAACCCGGAGCCATGTGGTTGGTTAGCAAGCTACTTACCACACAGCCACTCCTGCGCCTATTGTATACAATAATTTCATTATTATTATTATTATTATTATGGATGATGCCAGTAAACATAGCAGCCTTATGTATGGCACACATATTTTTTTTTCCATGTGCAGTGAATGTTGAAATAGAAGGTAACCTAAGTTTACTTTCAAGTTAGCAAATAAGATTATGCAAACTCATAAACACGCACATACTGTACAGGCTCACCTGTATGGCTACGCACCTTATAAAGACTCACAGCTAAGGATACTTTTTAAATACAACATACCATATTCTTAAAATAGTGCTGTGCATAATTCTTCACTTGTAAACTCGTTCTTTCAGGAATGAGAAGAGCAATTTTTTTCCAACTCCTTCCATAGAGCTCCTAAAATACAAAAAAAAAAAAAAAATCAGAAAAGAAAAGCAAAAAAACATAAAATTAGAAAAAAGAATTATCCAGTAAAATTGAATGAAAGCAAAACGATGTGAAGTAAGAAAAGGGCAAAAGAAGTTCAGAAAGCTTTCAATAAAATTTTAGAAGGATAAACTACTGTTAGAGATATCTCAGAGATGCTATCTGCAGGAAAAACGATAATCAAGTTAGTCTTAACAAAATGAATCAACAAGAGAGCCTCTATGTAACCTCTCAACCAGGATGAAACAGCAGTCAAATCTCTCTCAAATTATATACTACAGTTTTCTTTAAAAAGAAGAGACAAGTAGGATAATGTAGTACAAGATAGACCAATGGCTTTGTGAGTGAAATAAAATTTTGCTGACAAAAATTGTGCATAATTTCATCATTTAAGTATATATGTGTATGGGCTGTCAGGGAGGGGGTAGTACCTTTGACAGTAAGGGAATCTGTCACACTTTTAGCGATGATTTGTCCTTTTTAGTCTCCACCTCGCTCCCAACTCTCATCTGTGGCTCCGAGTAGCTGTTTGCATTCAATGAGTCACATCCTGGTAAACCATTTCAACTGGAAGGTGAGGGTAGCCAACAGGTGAGTTAGGGCTTACTTATCTACACATGTAAAGAATGAATCTGGCAGACACTGCAGAAGAAACTTTTATGGCCCAACAGAGAGGAAGGCAGCTGCAGCAATGCACTGTGCAGCAAGACTGAGCAAGAGATTAAGAAAAATTAAAAAAAATGAAAATAGGTGCAAGCAGGCTGTGCTGCACTTTAGGCAAATGTTTTATCTTATGACCCTGGGCTGACCAATGCATTTGCCTTCTGAATGAATAGGACAGAGGCAAACAGTGTGGAAGTCTGTTATGTGTGTGTGTGTGTGTGCATGTGTTTCTTCACATTTGCATTTATTCACCCACCACTTGATAACCAATGTTGGTTTGTTTACATCCCTGTACTTAGTGGTTCAGCAAAGTACCAGACTTAAAAAATAAATTCTGAGGCGTAGGAGTGGCTGTGTGATAAGTAGCTTGTTTACCAACCACATGGTTTCGGGTTCAGTCCCACTGCGTGGCACCTTGGGCCAGAGTCTTCTACTATAGCCTTGGGCCGACCAAAGCCTTGTGAGTGGATTTGGTAGACGGAAACTGAAAGAAGCCTGTCATATGTATGTGTATATATATATATGCGTGTGTGTGTTTGTCCCCCTAGCATTACTTGACAACTGATGCTGGTGTGTTTATGTCCCCGTTACTTAGCGGTTCGGCAAAAGAGACCGATAGAATAAGTACTGGGCTTACAAAAGAATAAGTCCTGGGGTCGAGTTGCTCAATTAAAGGCGGTGCTCCAGCATGGCCGCAGTCAAATGACTGAAACAAGTAAAAGAGTAAGAGAGTCAATTTGTTCAACTAAACCTCTCAAAGCATTGCCCCAGCATGGCCGCAATCTAGTGACTGAAACAAAGAAAAGATAAAAGAGATAATGAATAAATCAAACAAACAAGGTTTTAGACTCACCAATCCTTGTTGAAAGAGTTTCTTCTCATCGGCTGTCCATAACTTCTTGTTAGTTACTGGTTTGCGTTTGACAGGAGTTTTTGGCGATTTTTCATGAATTATTTTGGCAACACCTTTTCCATTCATGTAATATCTTAACACATTGAAAGAAAACACCTTGAAATGCAAACCAACAGGGGAATTTCTTTGCAGCGTTCCTCTTTCCTAGAACTACCAACTAAATAAGGCTTCAAAATCACACCTTAACAACATAAAAAAAGGGTTATGAGTGCAAAGCCCACTCCTTACTCAATTAAACTATTATAAAACACTAGCAGTATCGCCCGGCGTTGCTCGGGTTTGTAAGGGAAATAACTATATAAGCATTTTTAGAGAGTTATAGCCAAAAATTAGCAAAAAAATGATGGTTTTTTTTTTTTTTTAAATCATTGACTCATCATAGACATTTTTAGAGAGTTACTTCCCTTATATAATAGCGAAAAAACTGAAGGTAAATTTTTTTTTAAATCGTAGACTCATCGTAGACGCGCACTAATACCCAGAAGGGCTCGATATGAATCACGACTATAAGATATCCGGTTTTGGTTAAACTGCACCGCAAAATGTGGGAGTAGTTAGGAATCTAAATCGTAGGAGACAGACACACAACCTCTCTTTTATATATAAAGTTTACCAACGGCTGTGTAACTAAGAAAGTTCACTTTCCAACTACATGGTTCTGGGTTCAGTTCCAGTCTGTGGCATCATAGGCAGATTTATTGTATAATAGCTCTAAGCTGACTAAATCCTTGTCAGTGGATTTGTTAGATGGAAACTGAAGCAATAAGCTCATCATATACAGGGTGGGCCAAAAGTCATGCACAAAAATAAGTCCTGTATACTCCAGATTTGTCTAAGACATGCTTTAATTTTTCTAAAATTGAATAAAAAAAATAAAATAATGATGAAGTAGCTTGCTTACCAACCACATGGTTCTGGGTTCAGTCCCACTGCGTGGCACCTTGGGCAAGTGTCTTCTACTATAGCCTTGGGCCGACCAAAGCCGTGATAGTGGATTTGGTAGCGAAATAATGCATTAAAATGGAAAAAAATGACTGGTAGACGGAAACTGAAAGAAGCCCGTCGTATATATGTATATATATATATGTGTGTGTATGTTTGTGTGTTGTGTTTGTGTCCCCCAACATCACTTGACAACCGATGCTGGTGTGTTTATGTCCCCGTAACTTAGCAGTTCGGCAAAAGAGACCGATAGAATAAGTACTAGGCTTGCAAAGAATAAGTCCTGGGGTCGATTTGCTCGACTAAAGGCAGTGCTCCAGCATGGCCACAGTCACATGACTGAAACAAGTAAAAGAGTGAAAAAGAGAGAGTAAAGAGTATACACATACTTGTACATGATGAACAAAATGAATAATAATAACGTAGCCCACCTTGTACAAGTACATGTGTGTGTGTGCGCGTGTGTGTGTGTGTGCGCGTGTGTGTGTGTGTGTGCAAGACATGAGTATGTGTATGTGTTTACTGTCATTTGCTTTCAATCTTTCATGAAAATGAAGTCCAGCCATAGGGAAATATTGTCTTGCTTAAAAACAAGTCAGAATTGGTGCCAGGAAAGGCTTCGAACCATAGAAAATCTATCTCAACAAGTTTCCACCTGACCCTGCTAGCACAGAAAAGTAGATATTAAGCTGATGATAGGATGGTAAGGACTTTGATGTTTCAATAACAGAATGGTGTATAGTCTGTATGTTTTTTGTGTGTATTAAGAAAAGGATACTGTTCTTCTTGTAACATTTTCTCAATTGTGGCTTTCGACTTTTCATCCATACAACTGTCCAAAGTCCACCCCTAGAAAAAGAAAGTTAAAAGCAAATGTAATATGCATATAATGTACCATACACACACACACACACATACATTATGTGTGGTCTGATCAATAAGTATCTGGACTGTTGCCATAGTAATGAAGCTAAGGCATGCATTAAAACTAATAAGGAGAGTACAGGGGGCGGTCGAAAAAGCCAGCTTCTATATATGGCTCAAGCGGGAAGACCGAAAATGGCTTGAAAGTCATAACATGCCGGCGGGAAATAACATCATTAGGTGAGACAAGCTGACACTGAATCAGCTTCGCTAACTGACAGGTGACGGTTGTTTAGAGAATGCGCGGGCTAAAACTACGTGCCTTCACTGGTCAGTTAAGGTGAGACAGTGTCACGTGAGCTGAAGACACCTCCGAAAGGGGGGGGGGGGCTGCCATATCAAAACAGTAGAGTAGTAGGGGCCGAAACCGGATGTGGTTCCTCCTGATGATGTCTTGAGCTAACTGGATCCTATAAAGGAGCTGTTGTGGTAGCAGACCACGAAACACAGTTGTAATTCCTCAGTCTCATCCAACCAATGCTCGGATAGAAAAAGTAGATATATAAAAAACGATGGCTATGTGGTTAAGAAGCTTGTTTCCCAACCATGTGGTCTTTGGTTCAGTCCTACTTCATGGCACCTTGGGCAAGTGGCTTCTATTATAGCCTGGGCCAACCAAAGCTTTGAATATGCATTTCACAGACAGAATAAAGAAAAGCTGAACAAATTAAAAAGAAATATGCAATAATTGACTGTAGAAACAATAAAAAAATATATACACGTGTACTAATCTCTGTATTCATTGATACTGTATTGAATAAACATTCAGTTAAATATTCATAACCATGGATGCTGGTGCCATGAAAAACGTGGCTGGCATTATGAAAGACATCCAGCTGTATAAACCATGCCAAAGCATGTTGGAGCTCAGTGCAGTCCCATGGCTTGTCAGTTCCTGCTGTATCATCCAACCCAAGCCAGCAGGGAAAAAAAGGACAAGGATATAATGACTCATAATCCAGTTTTTGTTTAATCTATGTTGATTAGCTTCACTCCAGTCACCATTTCTTAAAGCTGTATATATGGCAGATCCAGAACTTCAAGAAGACTGAGCAATTACCGTTTATTGGGAGTGAGGTGCTATCAGCATCCTTATCAACATCATCTGATGTTTTTTCTCAACATAAGAATCTATAAACAAGACATATTAACAACAACAACCTACTTGTTCCAACATCCATGGAGGATTGGTGTATTCTGGTAACAGATTGGCACTTTTCGATGGTAACTCATTAACATCATATGCAATGATTCCATTTGGTCTAAAAATGAGAACATGAAAAGAAAAAACAAGAAATTAAACATTCAAATCACAAACAAAGAATGGGTTCTCAATCAATCTTTTAATAATGGCAAACAGATTTCCTTTAAAAAAACACATCTGTACAATCTTTCATGATTTCTTTGCACTAAGGGAAAAGGAATGTTTTTTAAGACTTTTGAACAGCCTCCAAGATTGAAGAGAAGGATGGAGGAAGATATCCTCAAACTGCAGACCTGACTTAAATTCTTACAACAACAGAATGGACACCTTTGCTAAAAGCAACCTAGGACCATGTGGTGGTGATGGATTAAGTCTACCACTAACACAGGCTAGAATACTCATGTCAAGGACATGCCTACCTTTCTAGTATTGGTTCCATGAAAAACACACCAAGTACATTCTGTAAAATAGATAGTATTAGGAAGGATGTCTAGCTATAGAAATCATTCCAAAAATGAAATGCAAGCAAGAAGCAGTCTTCCTGCAATCCATCCAATCCATGCCAGCATGAAAAGTGGGCATAAAACAATGCGGATAAAGATTATGTATATTCAGTGTATATATTTTGATTCCACTTTGTATCATTCCATTACACGTTGTTATCACCTTCCTCAAGAAATGTTGAGTATTGTGATAGTACAATGCTGGTTGATCATGTCAAACTAACTGGAGATCTGATACAAGAGGGGAAACAGGACATCACCCTCCAAGATAACAAAAAACAAAATGTCTTTGGCCTGATGAGAAAGAATAACAAAGTGTAATGGAATGATACAAACTGGAATCAAAATTCCATCTCAAACTCAACTAACCCTCAGGTTACTCTTTCATTTCATGTTAGATATAGAGCTTCTAGGTGATCTGCTATCTTTCTGAATCTTTCCCATACCATCCACCTTTAAAAAAAAAGATAAATTTTTACTATTACACCTGCCTCTAAACTCTGATTGATGGATGTTCCAAATAGCTTTCACTTAACTCACTTAGCATCTTTAGTCAAACAAATTTAATTTTTTACACTTTGGCATCTCCTCCCAGCAAATTTCGTACCTTTTTCTGGTAAATTCATATTATTTGCGCCCATCTCACGAGACAGGTGAAATAATGTATAAAAAATAAAAAGAAGAAAACATTCTAATCTGTAGAAATAGCAGCTGAATCTTTCTCATATCATACAAAAAGAAAAAATTACAAATTGAATAATGCAGTCCTGTATCACACACACAGAAAGACAAACAAGAGGATCACAGCTGAAATGCTTTCGAGCAAAAATCTGCTAGATCAGGGCTGACTTGGAGTTATCTTCATCTATACTAGTAACCATAAACCAAAATGAATATCAAATTCAATTTGTTGTCAAATCGAGAACGTTGTTCGTCTTTCGTAAAGAATCTGAGTATTTGGGGGAGTGGGCTAGAAAGGATTTTATTAAAAATAGGTGCCAACGAATAAAAACTGAGTAATGGACAGTTATTCCTTTCATAAGCATCCACTTACTGGAAAATTAGAGAACAAAAAAAAATAAACAAAAATTCAAATTTCAAAATATTGATGTCGGAGGTTGCTTAGACACACGATCAATACGTGCTCCTAGTATATAAACAACAGAGAAAGAGAAAGAGAGAGAGGATAATTTACAGATATTTTGGGAGTAACGGGACGACACAAACAGAATCCATCCAATTATCCGGTCTTACGTGAAGCAACAGATTTCATTTGACAATCACCAAAGCATTTTTTCCCCCTTTTTTAGATTAAACATTATAATCGGCTACATTGATATCTTCAGGAAGATATTGCAAATTCTTATTTTACTTGGCACCAGAATGACAAAAAGCTAAATCAGGATTATAATTCAGAGAACCGAACAAACTAAACACAAAATAAAGCCCGACTGAAGATACTTTAAATTTCTTTAATTCTTTTATTTTTGTTTTTATCATGCAGTTGCGAAATACTGAGGAGAAAACAAATTCGATTTTCGAATTAACAAATTAAATAACGAAAAAGATATCTATTAGATATAAATCCATGATAACAAAGAATGTTTTTTAATTAAAATCGTATCATCAAATATAATAATTAAAACTTTGATTTGATGTTTTGAAGTTGAACGGACACCTGCCAAATCTCAGTTTACAGACGAATGTGAGAAGCTGGGAGCCAACAGAAATGAAATAAGAGATTTTAGTAACTCACAGTAACTATCTTTCGACTATAAGACATCAAATATGAAAAAATCAGTCTCCAAAAACATATTCTAAGCAGAAATTACTCACTCGAGTTTGAAGTCAAAATCTCCCTCGACGTCGATTTCCACATCGTCTGCCATTTTGTAACACTGTTTCTACCTCCCGAACGAGGAGAGCTTCACTATGGATTGCAGAACAAACACAGTGCCGGACTTCTTATCCGGCTCCCAGAAATCCGGTAAACTGTCCAACACCGTGTAATATACCGTCCGTGTATTGGGTTACCAGACTCTGCTTTTGCAATTGGTCACTTTTTTAAGTGGATTAATATACTCTTGTGTCTGTTAAATAAAATCGGATATGTTCTTTACTTTTCTTCGTTTAATTTTCAACGTTATATTGCATACATTATAATATATTTTAAGTGGATTAATATGCATCAAACAAATCCTGCCATAGAAGTGTATTGATTTGAATCGGTTAAATACAATTTAGCACTTCATAGTTTATGCTTATATTTTAAGTATATATCAAGACTGTATCCAGAATACCGGAACAACCAGAAATCCAGGCCACTTCCGGTCCCAGACTTGCCAGATATTTGATCTGGTACTGTAATGCATTTTAACAAGGTCTGTTATCGATTATATCGATCCAGTATTTGTCTGGTATTTTGCCTTATCGTCCCACCACCACCACCAAAACACCTCGATGGGATTGACTCCCAATATAAACACAGAGCCACACATTTTGGGTGGTGTAGTCGATTATCTCCCCTCCAACTATTTACTTAGATATCTTGTATGACAATTGGTGAACAATAGCGTCGTTAGTTAAACCTTTTTGTTAATGGATTTATTGTTGGTTTACTGGTAGTTGTTAATTGTTTTTTATCGACTTCCAACGAATTGAGGAGAACGTCTAAGTGATTCGATCCCAGAAAATAAAGCGACGTCGCTAAATACCTATGTATGCGAAATGAAGGCGTCTGCAAACGGCTTCTTAATATGCTAGAAATAGCAGCCAAATCTCACTCTCTTAAATTATACATTAGCGTCTTAAGAAAAATAGAAAAATGGCACATTAGACAATGTAGTGATCGTTGGAATGTCCAATTATAGGTCTGACTCAGGATTGAACAACAATAGTAAGAAAGGGAGAAAATAGATGTTGAGAAATAATGTTAATATTTACCCTTTCATTCTTTTCGTTATCCTAAAGCAAAGGAATTCACCCCAGTACTGGATTGTAGACTAATATTGTATTTATCAACTCTGGAAAGACAAGATCCAAATTGGATCTTTTCACTTTGACCGGCAGATTTTAAAAATAATGACAATTTTGATCTCAGCAGGATTTTAACTAAAAATATGAGGAACTAGAAGGGATGGCATGAGAATTTTTACTTGATGCAGCAACAGCTGTCAGTTTGGTAGCTGTGGCAATTATTATATTTGTATGAAAGAGTGGACATGTGCATGTTCACACACACACGTGTGTGTAGTAATAATTTGATTGGAGTATTGAACCTAGATACCTTATTCTAAGGAGGCTAATTCAGCCTGTGTCATTTCAATGACACCTGGAAAATCAATAGCTGTATAATTGGCGATTACTTTTGCCAGTATTTGCATTATTGCATTGTATGGCAAGATTGGAGAGAGTGAATTTGGAGGAAACAATTGTAAATAGGTGTGTAATGACCGTGATGTGATATAACGAGAATGAGTCTCCTTAGTACATCACACGGTCGATACAATAAATATAAAATGAATACATATATGTGACAATGGGGAAAAGAGAAAGAAACAACCAAGTAGAATGTTTAAGAGAAGATTTAATGATGTCTACACCCATAGACATGTTTACAAAGTCAGAAAACAGCACAGCTCCCATGACTTTCGGAAACATTTTTTCACGCTGAGAGTTGCTGAAGTATGGAACAAACTGCCGGCATCAGTTGTTAGTTGTCGGAGCACTGCATCCTTCAAAACTTCCATGCGTCCTGAGATTCACCAACACTACACCTGATTTCCTCCCCTCCATACACACGCAAGCATGTATCTGACTCATACACTTTTCACTTTCCAGACATTTGTACATTACTGCATATACTTTATACGCACTTTTTGACAAGTTGTGGTGCACCAGAGCACTGTATACAATAATTTCATTATTATTATATGTTAGCATGTGTGTCTGTGTGTGCATCATGTATACAGAATAATAGACAGGCCATCACGAGAACAAAGTGTATGTGTGTATAGGCGTGGATGTATGTGTGTGTGTTAAGTACATATAAGAATAGCAATGATGGAGACAGTGAAAGAGTCTATAATGAGAAGTTAAACGAATGATCAAAGTCAGTGGAGGCACATGGCCTAGTGTTAGATCAGTGGACTCGTGGTCGAGGGATCATGGGTTTGAATCTCAGACCGGACGATGTGTGTGTTTATGAGCGAAAACACCTAAGCTCCACGTGGCTCTGGCTGAAGGTAATGGCGAAACTTCTGCTGACTCTTTCGCCACAACTTTCTCTCTCTCTCTTTCCTCCCGCATCTTGCAGCTCACCTGCGATGGACCGGCATCCTGTCCAGGTGGGGAACCTATATGCCAAGAAACCGGGAAACCGGCCCTTATGATCCAGGCATGGCTCGAGAAGGAACAAACTAACTAACTAATGATCAAAGTCACAAGAATGAGAATACCAGTTTGTAGTCAATTGTACACAGTAGTTGAAATACTGTATCAAGGAGTTGTGGCCATGATGCAGAGCCGGTTGCAGTACATGTCATACAAAGTTGTGGCTGTAATGCTGCTGCCTGGGTCACCTGGTACAGGAGTTCTCACATGTCGTATATTGGCTGTTGATCCATGGTGAAGTAATTCATGAACAGGGCAGATGGATGGATGGATGGATCGATCGATCGATCAGTCACTTGTCTATAAGTCAAAAAAAAATGCACACTCTAAAAGATTATGTTTTTTAGTAATATATTATGTAGTCAGGTAGCATATTATTGGTTATGGCTAGTCAGAAAGTTACCATTGGTTTTGTGTCTATTATTGCACTTGGCAACACAGGTGACTCAGCAAATCTGTTGGCCAGAGGGACACAACCACTTTATTAATGGAGGTACCTCCATTAATAAAGAGCTTATGTGCTTCCTACCAGCAGGTCTGCTAGTCACTTGAATTGCCAAGTACAATAATAGACTGGAAACCAACGGTAATTTTTGCCTGGTCACAACCAGCTATATACTACTCGACTATATAATTTGTTTCACACACAATATATGTGTGAAAAGAATTCAGGGAGTGAGCAGACTCTGGCCAGATGTTGTATTGCGAAGCTGAAAAAAAAATATTTAACAGCAAAGTTCTTTATACACCTTTCTTTTAACCCTAATTCGCAACAAAATATCGATTCTTAATTACCAATTTCGAAAGTTGCATATTTCGCTCCACCCTACAATGCAAGCATGGAAAATTGGACATTAAATCGATAATGCTGATTTATTTATTCATTTATTTTCAAGAAAAATATAATCAACAAGTTAGAGTGAAGATATGATTGGAAACTTTACAGAAGGATAACAACTAATATCCTAGATACTATACTATTATAAGCGGTTCACTTAGAATCTGAAAACTTATTTCCTGGTGTCTTTGGATACATAAATATTTTTATATTACTTAATTTACTCGTGAAATACTTAGAAAAAGAAAAGGAAATTAATAATAGAGATAGAAGTTGAGAAATAACAGGGGACATAACCTATGGAGTCTTAGTGATGATATTCATGGGACATAACTCTCATATTACTTCCTCTCGCTGTTGCCTTTACGGCTTATAATCAAAGTTTTTTAACCCCAATTAATCCCTCCCAGACAATTAATTCAGGATCATAGTACGCAAACATCATCCAATATGCCCTTCACGTGAATAGAGAATCCCTTTCTTGTCCCACAGGCATCATTGTGCATAGAGCTGACCAGGTCCACTAGTGCTCCCCATCACTGGCAGTCTTGTGCCAGCCCCTCTGCATCCTCTAAGATGACATCGAGCCACTGGTAGTCTTTCTTAATCATGTCCAACCATCTGGTGCAGGGCCTACTATTGGACCTCTTCCAGCCCACAGCGGCTGTGTCTAATGAGAGTAAGGTCCTAGTAGGAAGATCTGGTGGTAGACAGAGGATATGTCCACATCAGCGCATGTGGCAGATAGCTATGAGGTGGGAGGCTGCAGGCTGATGTGTGTGCCCATGCAGTTCTTTGTTGGAAATGTTCTCAATGGTTCTCTGGGCTCTGCTATTGAAGCCATCCATCCTCTTTGCCAAGGCCTTTGTGAGAGGTCATATTTCTGCTCCATAGAGGAGAATGGAGAGGACCAATATGTAGATGCAGAACTTCATCTTCCAGGAGATAGAGCAGTGGCACCAAAGGGACTTACATAGCTACATGTATGGTTGATCTTAGGGGTCCTATTCAACCCCAACCTAACCATCATTACAGATATAGCCACAACTGCCACTTGATTCTGCCACCCCTGGTGAAGTCAGTGCTGCCCTTAAGAAACTCAACAACTGCAAAGCCCCTTGAATCCATGCTACCACCATGGAGATGTTGAAGGTGGGTGGAAAAAATATGATCAAGATGGCTCACTTGTGTCTTCAACCATGTATGAGTGTCAGAGCAGCTCCCAAATGACTGGACCTAAAGCATCCTCCTCCTTGTTTGGAAACGGAAGGGTGACAAACTTGTCTGCAGCAATCACAGGAGCATCAACTTCTTTTCCATCCCTGGCAAACTTTTCACCAGGATCCTCCTCAGCCATGCCCTTGCTGCCACTAGAAGCAGACACCACCCACAACAACCTGAACTTATGCTGACTCGATCTACTACCAACAATATTTCTGTCCTTTGTTTCATCGAAAGATCTCAGGAGTTCTGGCAAAGATTGCCACCTCTATACCACCTTCATCAGCCTCAAGGCAGCATTCAGCATGGTTGACCATGCATCCCTCTGGAAAATTCTCAAGCTCACTAGCGCATCACTGAAAATCACCCCCTTGTTCCAATAACTTTATAGCAGTGCCAAGAGTTGCAGGTGGGTGAACAGGAAGGACTTCGACTGGTTCCCCATCAACAGCAAAGTCAGAGAGGGTTGCATGGTTGCCCCTGATCTCTTTGACAGTGTCATTGATTATCTGATTACCGGGCCTGGCGTATGCAGACAATACCACCCTATTCAGAATCTTAATTGACCAGCTCAGGGACACACTGATCATATACCAAGAGGAATCTGCAAAGCTTGGTTTTTAAGTGAGTTTGGTGAAGACCAAGCTAGTGCATGTTGGAGATGGCCCAATATCTTCTTAAAGTTGGTCCCAATATCATGGAATTTGTCAGCTCCTTCATCTACCTGCGCTGTACAGTCACCATGAATGGAGACCTGTTATAGTATGGACAACTATAATAAACAGGCAGACACTATTAACAAGCCCTTGTAGAGAACACCTCTCTGAATGCTGAATACCTTCCTGAACTAGCTGCTAACTCACACTTAGTACATGGCAAGCATTGTTAACACCAATCATTCATCCACACCAAGTTTTCATAGGTAACCACCAGGTTATAGAGTGTGGAACTTTGTCAGTGACTGCCAAGAGTTTCTTTTGTACTTGTCTCACTAAGAAGGTTTGTCTGTTCCTTCTCGAGCCATGCCTGGCTCATAAGGGCTGGTTTCCCGGTTTCCTGGACAGAACGCTGGTCTATTGCAGGTGAGCTGCAAGATGCAGGAGGAAAGAGTGAGAGAAAGTTGTGGCGAAAGAGTCAGCAGAAGTTCGCCATTACCTTCTGCCAGAGCCGTGTGGAGCTTAGGTGTTTTGCTCATAAACACATACATCGCCCGGTCTGAGATTCGAATCCGTGATCCCTCGACCACAAGCCTGCTGCTCTAACCATTAGGCCATGTGCCTCCACTCACTAAGAAGGTACTGAGTCAATTTGTTTGACTAAACTCTTCAAGGCAGTACCCCAACATGGCTGCAATCCAATGACTGTAACCTGTAAGAGAATGAAAAAATTAAAGAGTATATATGTGTGCGTATGTGTGTGCATGCATGCATATATGTACCATTGATATTATGTGATGGTTGTAAACAAGCATAGGTGCAGGCGTGGCTGTGTGGTAAGATGCTTGTTTACCAACCACATGATTTTAGGTTCAGTTCCACTGTGTGGCACCTTGGACAAGTGTCTTCTACTATAGCCTCAGGCTGACCAAAGCCTCATGAGTGGATTTTGGTAGACGGAAACTGAAAGAAGTCCCTCATTTATATGTGTGTGTGTGTTTGTGTTTGTCCCCACCATCACTACTTGATAACCAGTGGTGGTGTGTTTACATCACCATAATTTAGTAGTTCAGAATAATTTAGAAGCCGTTAATGCAAAAGTGTTAGCAAGTGAAGTGTGATATTAACACTTATACTTTATTAGCTAATGCAAAAATGAAGTCAGTGAAGTGTAAGTTTTTACAAGTGTTAGCAAATGAAGTGTTAGCCAGTGGAGCATGTTAATAAGTGAAGAGTAAGTGTAAGCAAGAGAAGTACTAATGTTGGCAAGTGGAATGTAAGTGTTAGTAAATATAGTGTAAGTGTTAGTAAGTGGTACATAAGTGTTAGCAAGCAAATGAAATGTATGTGCGTGTAACTGAAGAATAAATGTCAATAAAAGAAGTGTATTAACTAAGTGTATTAATTTAAGTGAGGAAAAGTGAAGTGTAAGTGGTATTAAATGAAGTGTACTATTAAATGAAATACAAGTTAGTAAGTGAAGCATTACAGTAAGCAAGTAAAACATAAGCATTATGAGCAAAGTGTAAGCAAAGTGCAAGTGTATGAAGTATAAGTATTAGTAAGGGAAGTGTAAGTATTAGTAAGTGAAGTGTAAGAAGCACTCCGTCGGCTACGATGATGAGGGTTCCGGTTGATCCGACCAACGGAACAGCCTGCTCGTGAAATTAACGTGTAAGTGGCTGAGCACTCCACAGACACGTGTACCCTTAACGTAGTTCTCGGGGATATTCAGCATGACACAGAGAGTGACAAGGCCGGCCCTTTGAAATACAGGTACAACAGAAACAGGAAGTAAGAGTGAGAGAAAGTTGTGGTGAAAGAGTACAGCAGGGATCACCACCATCCCCTGCCGGAGCCTCCTGGAGCTTTAGGTGTTTTCGCTCAATAAACACTCACAACACCCGGTCTGGGAATCGAAACCGAGATCCTACGACTGCAAGTCCGCTGCCCTAACCACTGGGCCATTGTGCCTCCACTAGAGAAATGTAAGTGTTTGTAAGTGCAGTATAAGCATAAGTGAAGTATAACGGTTAGTAATTGAAGTTTAAGTGTTATCATGTTCATAACATAGACAAGATGAAAGGCTGAAACAGAAAAGAGGAGCAATATCATAAAAGATATTTTGAATATCTTTAATATAATGGTGACTGATCAATAAATGAATGATCAATATGGAACCAATTAAGTTTTGCATTGCAATTCCTGAGATTCTGACGTCTTTGACAACTGTGCAAATATAATAATATATGCTAAGACAGTTTAGGTGGCTTTACTCACAGTGATGAAGGCTATTGATTTTTTTTCTTTTTATGTTAATAAACAAAGAAATATGCATACACACATCCATACATATATACACGGGTGTATGTGCTGTATGCATATAGGTGTGTGTGTGTATGTTTGTGTATATATATATATATATATATAAAATCATCGTTTATATAAATCATATGTATATATATATATATTTAATCATACATACATATTTAAATGCTTACACACAAACTCTCACTCTCACTCTGTCTCTCTCTCTCTCTGTCTCTTGCTCTGTCTGTCTGTCTGTCTGTCTCTCTCTCTCTCTCTCTCTCTCTCTCACACACACACACAAACACACATACACATTTGATAATGTAAGTTATGTAAAGTATATTTAAATATATTTTGCAGAGCACAAAACACTCTTTGATAAAACTCGATATGCTTATTATACTTAAAGAAATACATTATCATCACCATCATCATCGTTTAACGTCCATTTTCCATGCTGGCATGAGTTGGATGGTTTAACTGAGGTCTGGAGAGCCAGTGGCTCCACTAGGTTCCAATCTGATCTGGCAATGTTTCTACAGCTGGATTCCCTTCCTAACGCCAACCTCTCCGAGAGTGTAGTGGGTTCTTTTTACATGCCACCAGCACAGAAGCCAATCAGGTAGACCTGGCATTGACCATGTTCGGATGGTGCTTTTTACGTGCCACCAGCACAGGAGCCAGTTGTGTGTGTGTGTGTGTGTGGGGGGGGGGCACTGGCTACAGCTATGATATTGGTTTTACTTGAATGAACAGGTTTTTTCAGGCATATCATATCACCTGACGCATCAGGGTACTCTTAACTGGGCCGGACATGCATGGCTGCGATTTCACTTTAGTTGCCAGGTCTTCTCCATCACAGCATATCTCCAAAGGTCTCAGTCTCCTGTTATTGCCTCTATGAGGCTCAATATATGAGGGCCATGCTTCACCACCTCATCGCATGTCTTCCTGGGTCTACCTCTTCCACAGGTTCCTTCCACAGTTAGGGAGTGGCACTTTCTCACACAACTGTCCTCATTTATACGTAACACATGACCATACCAGCTCAGTCTTCTCTCTTGCACACCACATTTGATGCTTCTTATGCTCAACTTTTCTCTCAGGGCGCTTACATTTTTATTTTCGTCAATTTGTCTATATGTGTGTATGTGTGTGTGGAATGGAATGGAATAAGCTGAGCAAGAGCACACACGAAGACAGTGTCACTGAGGAAGTCACAGAATGCCTTATTAAGTACTTATTGTTTTACTACCCACAAGGGGCTAAACACAGAGGGGACAAACAAGGACAGCCAAACGGATTAAGTCGATTATATCGACCCCAGTGCGTAACTGGCACTTAATTTATCGACCCCGAAAGGATGAAAGACAAAGTCGACCTCGGCGGAATTTGAACTCAGAATGCAGCGGCGGACGAAATACCTATTTCTTTACTACCCACAAGGGGTAAACACAGAGGAGACAAACAAGGACAGCCAAACGGATTAAGTCGATTATATCGACCCCAGTGCGTAACTGGTACTTAATTTATCGACCCCGAAAGGATGAAAGGCAAAGTCGACCTCGGCGGAATTTGAACTCAGAATACAGCGACGGATGAAATACCACAAAGCATTTCACCCGGCATGCTAACGTTTCTGCCAGCTCGCCGCCTTATTAAGTACTATTGGGTTAATGGAGGGATAGGGCACTCTGGCTAGCTCACAACAAAGCTGGTCTCACCAACCAGGGAAGAGATTAATCTCGTGTTGGCCGCCAGAAATCTATTGATTGGGAGAGAGAGGCACAAGACTGAGATGGATGGAGGAAGAGAGTACACAGTGGTTGTTCAAGGTTTGAAAGAGAGAGAATGAAGCACGAGAAGATTAGAAGAAGACTTAGTATGTATGCACATACACACACGC